>NC_136907.1:39253326-39435826 GCF_949606895.1 Notothenia rossii
TCTGTTGACACTTCTTTCTAGTGATTCTTTGCTGTGTTAATGATCCAAAATCTTCATGAAAGATAGATGCCTTGACAGCACTCACACACTCATGACAAGATGGTATTATCCAATGCAAGTGTATGGGGCAATGAGTGGAACCAAATGAGATCAAAAGTAACACTGCGTGGTATCTAGTGGTTGTCAAAGTCATTTTAAAACATGTAGGAAGTTAGTAACTGAAGTAGAAGTATGCATAGAGAAGAATTGGAGATGAATGTGTAACTATACTTGTACAGTATGTCTTCTATACGGAGAATGACAGGTGCAAAACACCCTTCAACGGCCTATAACATTTCCATTAGGAGAACCATCCTGACATCTGAAGTTTGTTTTGGGCACGTTTGAAGCCACCTCACTTCTGACATACACAGAGATTAAAGATTGGTTAATTAAATGTCGGACTACAAATGTTAGTAAGATTTCTAATTTGATTACTTATGCCATATTTATGCACGACGTCCTAATGTTATGAGCAAATACAATTTCCACAAGAAATTATTCAGAACTCCGTAACGCAAACAACTGAATGTTCTATGTCTCTTTATTATCCCTATGTGAGAAACATGTTGCCTTTTATATCTTTACCCAAAGTGACGCATTGTTCTGCCCCCTGGCTCCATCAAAACACTAAACACAGAGTGAAAGTGTGTGTGTGTGTGTGTGTGTGTGTGTGTGTGTGTGTGTGTGTGTGTGTGTGTGTGTGTGTGTGTGTGTGTGTGTGTGTGTGTGTGTGTGTGTGTGTGTGTGTGTGTGTGTGTGTGTGTGTGTGTGTGTGTGTGTGTGTGTGTGTGTGTGTGTGTGTGTGTGTGTGTGTGTGTGTGATAGAGCTTGCTGTACAGTGTTAACTGGCTGTGACCTTGTTTATTACGTACTAGTCAAGAGAAACCCATGTAATGATTTACACTGTAGGAAAAATCCACAGCAGGAATTACAATAAGCCTGTTCTGAGGTATACAAAGGGTTACACTCAGTGGCGGGCGGCCCATAGGGGCACTATGGGCGCCGACCCCCTCTTCCCACATTTTTGATTGTCATTAAAAATTAAAAATAAATAAAAATATATATATATATATATTTTATTTTTAATGAACAAGGTAAATATTATATAGTTGGTATCAGTAAAATGTATAATCTACAATAAAATCTCGTTTCAAATTGTTTTAGAATGTCTAAAGTTACTGATAAGTCACATGTTTCCTGGCTGGCCGCAGCGTACGTGTATCATTACCCTCTCTTGTCCGGGCGGAGAAAGGAGCCCTCAGCCAGAGCAGCAACAGCCAACAAGCTGACTGTTGCTATCTGTAAACTATGCCGTCGAAACATAATTTCAGCCAATCAGCGTCGTCAGATCTGATGCTCAAAGGGCGCCCTGTCAGCGCCCTGGCCTGTGTGTCTGTGAGTTGTTTGGACTCATATCCAAGGTGACGCTACAGTAGTTGTCGAGGATGGCTGCGTCTGCAGGTGGAGACTCCGGTGCTAGTGGATCGCCGGAGCTGTAGATTAACATTTACATGCTTATTGTAGTTGTAAGGGCAATGCCTGTAGCACCATGGAGCATATGTGTGGGCTGGACCTGTATTTTACAGGAAAGGAGTGAGCAGAGGGTCGTGTTGTCGATTCTTGTTCAGTTTTCATCTTCCTCACCCTCTCAGACTTTGAGTTGCGCGCGCTGCTAAAGAGACGCGATACCATGGAAACCAAACAATGGTGTAGCTCATTGACGTGCGGTGAGGTTCATGGCTGGTGAGGCACTGACTCTTTCAGAGTCAGATTTACAAATATTATATTTTGACCTTAATCAAAATATTCGGTTATTTTCAAAAGCTTTTTTAGTCTGATGCTTCGATTAACTTTAAACAGACCGTTCAACAAAAGGATAACCCAAATCTAAATAATGGATTGTTCTTTCTTAGTAAGATCCCATTTTCATTACAATTGTGGTCTTACCTTGACTTGAAGATTAAGTCCATGCTCTCCTTCTGGACAACGATCTCTATTAGTTTTTTGTAAAAGTCCTCCTGATCTTCCTGTAGTTTCAAAAGTCTAGTTTGTTGTTTGTGTCTATCCGTCTCTGCGTAGAATAACAGTAGCAACAAGAACCTGTGGGCTCACGTGCGCCCCTTTCAGTGCGGCAGAGGTTATGGCTGCCTCTCCTGCTGCTTTTTTCATTGCCGGTGTTGCAGTATAAGTTGAGTCATGACAACTGGCGACATTCTATTATTTTCGTCATAGGAATCCGGGGCGTGTACATTGAGGACCCATTTTTGACTTACCAGGAAAGAAACATCGTTTGTCGTTTACATTCATCTTTTGCTATATCTGCCTTCCTAAGATCGCTTTGCTGCACATTCAGTACTCGTATGTGAGGTTGTGGGTGAGAGGCCGATATCGTGACGCTTACAGGGAGGTATCAAACATTACAAAGTAGGTGACTGTTTGGATGCCTGTTCAAAACATTGCAAACTTCAATAAGTCATTTAAATTATATATTTGTGTCCGACTTTCATTTGTTCATCGTTCTTAATGTGATGTATAGTAGCTTTGATAGTTGTCCATACCTTCAGACAGCCTAAAAGTAAAACACAAGTTGTTTATTCACAGCCCGAACGCTCATCGAGATGACTGGATCAGTCCTGACAACTTGTGATCAGCTCCGATTAAATTGTGATATCAATTCTGTAGCTAACCTCCAGGAAGCACGTTTATTTTATGAAATACCTGTATCCCTCTCATCACAACAAGACTCTACACTGTGCAGGAAAAACAATTACATACATGAAAATAACCTTGATGCATGGGAATTAAACACACAAACAAACAGATAAATCATCAGAAGAAGGCAGAGAGGAAGTAAATAACAACAGGAACACGGAAGGCAGACAGAATTGCTTAGACACGGGTGTCACATGAAATGTAAATGTTCTGGAAAGTTCCTTATACAGCTTTAGCCTTTTTTATCTCATGAAGTCCCTAAGTGACACACACTGAACAGTCTGGGGTTATGGTCCTTGTCATTTGCTTTTGTCTTCTCATAACAACATGTCCAAGATGTCCATGTGTCAGGCTAAAACATGTGACAGAACTAGCTAGATTTGGAAAGGTTTTTTGTTGCTAAAGTTAATATTCAAGCCATTTAAGAATACAAATGCTTACATGACATGTCATTTGTTAAACATTAAGCTGTCTTCGGCTCTTTTCTGCTGTAACAAATGTAAATGTCCCCTCTGTGGGACGAATAAAGGTATTCTGATTTTGATTACATTTAACCTGTTGTGGAAACATTTCTTGATGAAATTGATATGAAACAAATGCCATAAATATTGCTGTGACACTGGTATGCACAATTAGAAATATGATTATGATCTGGTCAGTTAATTTAGCTGATTCAATTAAATGTAGTTAACATATGCTTTATTCTTCAATTCATAGTAAGTTCAAACAAATGCAAACCAAAACATCATCCTTGTTAATTAAGTTATAAATAAGAGTTACTTTACCATTAAAGCCCAGATATTTGATACTAGGGGGGTTACTTCTCAGAAATGTGTCTATTTAGTCTATATGACGTACCCCTTAATTTCCCCAAAAGTAGAAATGGGTCCGGGTTCTTATGGGTTAAACGTATAGGCTTAAAGGCATAATAGAACTACCGTATTATATGTATTCAACTTGTGCCCCGCTGGACTTACTTTTCTGTGGTTTTCCGTTACTGTGACATATCAGTATAGCCACGGAAGATAGTTTGTGTGTTTAATTCCCATGCATCAAGGTTATTTTCATGTATGTCATTGTTTTTCCTGCACAGTGTAGAGTCTTGTTGTGATGAGAGGGATACAGGTATTTCATAAAATAAACGTGCTTCCTGGAGGTTAGCTACAGAATTGATATCACAATTTAATCGGAGCTGATCACAAGTTGTCATGACTGATCCAGTCATCTCGATGAGCGTTCGGGCTGTGAATAAACAACTTGTGTTTTACTTTTAGGCTGTCTGAAGGTATGGACAGCTATCAAAGCTACTATACATCACATTAAGAACGATGAACAAATGAAAGTCGGACACAAATATATAATTTAAATGATGTATTGAAGTTTGCAATGTTTTGAACAGGCATCCACACAGTCACCTACTTTGTAATGTTCGATACCTCCCTGTAAGCGTCACGATATCGGCCTCTCACCCACAACCTCACATACGAGTACTGAATGTGCATCAAAGTGATCTTAGGAAGGCAGATATAGCAAAAGATGAACGTAAACAACAAACGATGTTTCTTTCCTGGTAAGTCAACAATGGGTCCTCAATGTACACGCCCCGGATTCCTATGACGAAAATAATAGAATGTCGCCAGTTGTCATGACTCAACTTATACTGCAACACCGTTATATGATGAGACCAGCGAGACTAAATATCATATATACGTGAAATAAGTTATTTAGAGACTATGGATGGCGAGGATAAATGTAATAAAGGGATCTACAAACATTACATTGGTGACCTACAATGAGATGGTAACAGGCTTGCGCTTAGGGCCCGCTTTCCAGACAGTTTCTGTGGGGTGACGCATTCTGAGGTGAGGCAGAGCTCACCTGTGCCTCACCTCACCCCACAGTAACTGGCTTGAGCGCGCTCACAAAATAAGTGCCCACGCTAAATTAGTGCCCGCGCTCCAGCAAGTTACTGTGGGCTTACGAGAGGCAGAGCTCGTCCCTGCCTCACTTCTCATCGCTCCCCGTAGTTGTAGCGGAGCTCGGCAAATTTGCTAATTTTGACTTTAAAAAGCGATTGGAATCATACAGAAATCACACTTACATCATAGATCAGTGGAGACATTTTATTATTATTACTATTTAGTTTTTCTTTAGTTGTTTTTCCGTTACATTGGAGTATGACAGGGGAGGCTCTGCCCCCCCTGACTGCACGTCGCTGGTGTAGCTGTATTAAAGTCCGAGTGGAAACAGTCGTGAGTAAAGATCTGTATTTGTCAGAAATCGGGAGAAATGCGGGAGAAATATGACCCCGGGAGGAAACCGGGAGAGGGCAACACACACACACACACACACACACACACACACACACACACACACACACACACACACACACACACACACACACACACACACACACACACACACACACACAATGTTCGTATTTAGTCTCCTGATTTTAAATGGGAATTAAATCATTTGAGTGTTCCCAAAGCACCAGTGTTCTGCCAGTGTGGGCCTACTGTACTGTTGCACAGTTTTGGAAGATTCATAGCTAACCACACTGAAGATTATGGATTATCTCATATTTTTAAGCCTCAATTGGTTAATCGGAGCATCCCTACTTGTATTCATCCCATGCTAAAAGATACGCCAAATGCTACTAGGGCTGCACGTTTAGCACAACTAAGGAGTGGTTATGGCTGCTGATTACAAAATAAAAGTTTGGGGCTGAAGTTAATTTTGTGCATCACATGTTCCGAGCAGCCAATGCGATGCCTTCAAAATACTTGTTTTGCACAACTAAAAGTCACATAACAATATATATCAAATGGAATATATATGGAATCATACAAACAGATGTTGACAATTCAGCTTTACAAAGCAATGGATCCATAACCAAATTATTATTTTTTGGCATTCAACTAATCGACAAACTCTCGTGTTAACTTCAAAGAGAGCTTCAAGGTGTAGAACAAACCCTCTTGTCAGTCAATAAAGAATCATTCAAATATATCATCGAAAAGGCCTTTTTTACATCATAGCAGGCCAGTGCAACAAATAGCCTATAATGGCTGTGTAATCCACTTAATCCGTTAAGTCTTAGCGACATTTTTATTTGTGCCTCCATGACAGCGCTGCAGCTCAGACAACTAACTTCCTATTGTCTTTTGTTACATTACATTACATTATTACATGTTACTTGTTAGATGTTTTTATCCCAAGCAACTTACATACTCAATACTGTGGATACCACAGGAGTACTTTGGGGTGAGGTGCCAAGCCCAGGGACACAACGACATGCTGACTGCAGTGGGGTTTGAACCTGTGCTCCCCTGATCCGAACACCAACTCACTAGTCCACTGCGCCACAGCCCCTAGCTTGTTACCCAGCATGCACCTGTCCTCACGTAGCCTCTTGGTCTCACGTCTGTCCCTTAGACCTTAGAAAACCTATAGAAACAAAATTAAATGAAACTATAGAAAACCGCAGTGACGCGTCCAAAAACCCGGAAGTAAGTTAGCATTTTTAGCACTTCCGGTTCCTTCGTCAAAAAGCAATGCATTTTTTCCATAGGGTTTTGGAAAATAGCTCAAAATAAGGTCTGTGGTTGACACACATTTTAGAGATAAATCACGTTTTGTTCTACAACATTAAATACATCAGCAGTGACCCCACTGGTGATTTTTGAAGAGTTTACATGTCTGAAAAACGATGGTTGTTACCGAGCGGCTGAATAGGACTACAGAAATTGTCGAGGCCGTTGTACGTCATTACGCCTAACACGTAAACACTCCCGCTAAGTTTGTTTTCCCCTGTGTTCTGCTTGAAAGCAAGTACATGCCTATCTTTAGTATCTGTATATCTATATCTGACGATTAGAATCTGTATTTTTGAAATTGTCGTTTTTAACACCGTAGTTTTACAAATTATAGAATAATTAATTACCAGTGTTTTCCAATTTTACTTGGCAGTTCGTTTTGTGAGCTAACGTTAGCTAAAGCTAGCGCTACTAGTTAGCTATGCAGTGGTTTGTTGCTTTGCTCCGGGTTGCAGCCACAGGTCATCGCATGAAACGTGCTTGTTCTATCGTTTCCCGGCCAATGTTTTCCAAAGGAGAGTCTGGATTCGTGCCATGAGGTAAGCTGACGTTACATTTTTGTCCATGTCATGGTGAAATGTAAATGATCGGTAGTGACTGTATCGCCGTTTTAGAGACGGCGCTACTGAAAAGACCGCAATATAAGTAAAGATAATGAATAAATCCTATTAAAACCTGTGTGGCTTATATGATAAGTCTAATTAGTACAAGCAGCATAACGTTTCACCATGTAACTAAAGATTGTAGTCAGGGAAATCAGTTTGACATATTGAACTAATAACAAATCACCTCTGGCTGGCAGAGAACTCTCTGCTCCATAGCTTCTCTTGGACGTAAAATCACATGTACATTTTACATTTATATTCAATTTAATATCCCATCCCTCACATAATTTTGTATATATAATAACTTATATTTTGTTTTTCTTGTTATGCTGCTTCAACACAAACATTTCCCAAATTGGGATCAATACAGTAATATCTTATCTTAATTAATTAAGAAATATAACTATTATAATTAGTGTAGCAGCTGACACCTATTTTCAATATGGATTAATCTACCATTTATTTATTTTGTTCAATTTTGATCTATAAAAATGTCAAAATAGTGAAAATGTTCACGAGACTTATTAAAGTGCAAGGTTATATCTTTAGATGTTTTGTTTTAGACTATGTACTGTATGTCTTAATGCTCTTATATGTGACGGGGTGACTTCCATGAAACTAATATTTTATATCTTCCCAACAGACGAGCTGACAGGAAACCTAACACTCTAACAACCACAACATTGCAAAGGCGAGTAAATGTAAATTAAAAACGATTCACAATTGTTTTATTTCTTCTTCTTTCTTGCAGTGAGTTGAAGCTGACCTTGCACTTGGTGCCAGTAAGGATGTTACTCACGCAGGCTGAATGTTTCTCCTTCCTTACTGACACAGAAGCCCTTGATTTGCAATGCTTCACTAATAGTCATTTCCCTGGCTCCGTAGGGACACTTTACCTCCAGCACAGCGGAAGACCCTACCAGACCATCTGGAGATGCCCCCAACAATCCTGACTCATGGAGCTGCATATGGGTTGCAGTGGGGAATGCCCTGACGCCCTCACATTCATTCATAGTCCCCCACTGTACAGACAAAACACCATCAAGGGCCTGTTGTTGCCCTAGCACCCTGGCAATAAGGGAAGCAGTCACACGCTTTGACCTCAGGACAACTCCAAAGTTACTGGCAGTCAACCTTCCTTTCCTGAACAAATGCCAGTTTGGGTTGGCTCGCTGACCAGTGGTAACCACCTGAATTGCCCTCTGTTGCTCTTCAGACAATGCCATGCTTGCCACAATTGCCTCAGGTCCCTGATGCCCAACAGATTTGATAATTTCAGGAACAGTAAGTGTTTCCAAGCTGCAGTGTTCCTCTTCTGGCTCGGGGGAGAGAAGCCAATAAATTCCTGAGAACCTGCCCCCGAGTCTATCCCTCAGCCAGTCACGATCTTCGGAGGTGGGCTCTCTTGTCAGCAGTTTAAATTAGTTATTGGTTGGAGGAAATAGCTCCTCCACTGAATGCATACATTTAGCTGCCTTTGGCTTCTTCCACTGAAAGGGGGTGTCAGTGCAGCTGAAATTGTGGATGGCAAAGATGGCTCATGCAGCCGCATGACTGCATTTCCATTCTCCACATGGGCATTCATATTTTGTGGAGAGAATTCCCTCTTCTCCTGTAGATACCTGTGGTGGTGAGATTGTTTTATTATTTAAAATATATTTACATTTGTAATGCCTTCCCAATTATCCCTTTAATTGTTTATATCCTACTGTATGTTTATTTCATGGATATTTCTGTGTTTTCTGGTGTGTAATATTTGTAATCTTGGGGCCTCTTCTCTTTAACGTTTACATGCTACCACTGGCTCAGATAATGAAGAACAACAAAATAAGTTACCATAGCTATGCGGATGACACACAAATGTACGTAACCATTTTACCAGGAGACTATGCTCCAATTCAAACACTGAGTAAGTGCATTGAACAAATCAATGACTGGATGTGTCAGAACTTTCTCCAATTAAACAAAGATAAAACTGAGGTAATGGTTTTTGGAGCCAAGGCAGGACGTTTAAAAGTTAGCGCTGAGCTTCAGTCTGCAATGTTCAAAACAACAGATAAAGCCAGAAATCTAGGTGTATTCATGGACTCTGACCTGAGTTTCAACAGTCACATTAAGACAGTTAGTAAATCAGCTTACTATCACCTAAAGAACATATCTAGGATTAAAAGACTAATGTCACAGCAGGATTTGGAAAAACTTTTCCATGCTTTTATCTTCAGTAGACTGGACTACTGCTATGGTGTCTTCACAGGTCTCACTAAAAAATCTATTAGAAAGCTGCTGCTGATTCAGAACGCCGCTGCTCGAGCCCTCACTGACACTAAGAAAGTGGATCACATCACTCCTGTTCTGAAGTCTTTACACTGGCTTCCTGTGTGTCAAAGAATATATTTCAAAATACTGCTGCTGGTTTATAAAGCACTGAATGGTTTAGGCCCAAAATACATTTCTGACCTCCTGCTAAATTATGAACCATCCAAATCTCTCAGGTCTTCAGGGACTGGTCAGCTTTCTGTCCCCAGAGTCAGAACTAAACATGGTAAAGCAGCGTTTAGTTATTATGCTCCAAATATCTGGAACAAACTCCCAGAAACCTGCAGGTCCGCTGCAACTCGTACTACTTTTAAATCCAGGCTGAAGACTTTTATTTTTCTCGCTGCTTTTAATTGAACTATTCATATCTTAGACTGCACTGTAACTTTTATCCATGTATTTTTCTTTTAATGTTTATTAGCTTTTCTTTTTAATTACTGATTTTAAATGCCATTTTCTTAATGTCTTTCATTTTTTGTAAAGCACTTTGAATTGCCTTGTGTTGAAAAGTGCTATATAAATAAACTTGCCTTGCCTTGCCTAATAAAGATTTCATGTGACACATAAAATGGATTTGTTGATGGGAATTAATGTGAATAAATTAACTCTAGGCTAACGGTAATCTTGCTATCACTACTCACCGACACTATAAACCTTGTCCCTCATGCTAGCCCTGACAACACCTGTAAGCACACCTTCATCTAGGCTGCACTGTTTTATGTGTCCTGACTTGTAGTGGTTCTCTCCTATCTACACTCTTCTTGTCATCTTTGTAAAACGATATCAGACTGGTAATTGACACAGCCATGACTTCTAATTAAATTCAGTGTGGCTAAAATGAAAAGCTTTGTTAAAATATGCAAGCACGCGAAAGTCAAAGTCAGCTTTATTGTCAAATTCTACATGTGTTATACATCCAGAAATATCGAAATATCATTTCCCACAGTGTGACATGTATACATAAAACAAAACAAAAAGGGCCTAGATAAACGTGGTATACATTAAACAAAACAAAAAGGGCCTAGATAACCGGGGTATACAGTTTAAAATGTTAATATATTTAAAGTGTTCAAAGTGCAGTTTCAGTGCAAGTCAGTTGAAACGATCTTAAGTTGGCGTGACGTTGAAGTCTGCTGCTGTACTGGCTTGTAGTTCGTTTATAGCATAACGTTAGTATTTAGCTTTTGGTGACTAGATTTATGATTCAAAAATTATAAAAGTAGGGTTGACATGTGGAGATTATCCCGGCTGAACAAAACGTGATCCCTCTCTTAAATGTGTGTCAACCACAGACCTTATTTCAAGCTATTTTCCAAAATCCTATGGAGAAATTGCATTGGTTTTTGACGAAGGAACCGGAAGAAGTTTATTTCCGGGCTTTATGACGCGTCACTGCGATTCTCTATTGTGTCCAAAACAAACGGATGAATTAGATGATGTGTGGGGCTATCTCAGCAGGCAGCCATATTGATGTGATGCCTGGAAAACTGCACACCCAGGGCTAGGAGTGAAACAAGCACAAAAACTAACACATCAATACTGGGTGAAAGCATGCTGAGTTACACTGGGATAAAGACCATGGCATGCTAATGGGTTTCTCCTTTTGACTATTGTATACATGGGAACTGGTTGTAATAATACAAGGAAAATGGAGAAAACATTTTTCTTTGTTGTGTTTTTATATTTTCACATCCAGTCAAACCCTGAATTTAGTGAAAATAACATCTATGTGGTGCAGGAATGAGTATAAAAACCCGGAAAGGAGTAAGCATTTTATCACTTCCTTGTTACAATGTCAATGGTTTGTTGAACGTGTTCAAGCCCGCCTTAACCTGCCATCAGGCCCTGGGGCTGATAGTTTTTGTAGGCCCCCTATTTAAACAACAAATCAAAGTCATTTATAGCCTGGGCAGGCTCTGTGATCGCACTTCTCCACTCTGCTCTACACGCGCCTGGTCCTCTCCTCCATATGAGTGACGTATCGGGCCTCCCTCATGTATTTGTCCGGTTGCCGTTGGCTCCCCTCCACGTAGCAAGTCCTCGTCGTCCTCTCCATCTCCTCCAACAGATAATGTCCCTCCTGTCTGTTTTTCCTCTCCCGCTACTCCATCGCTATCAGAACCAGACGGCCTACTTGTCTCCGAGGCCCCGCGGCCGGCACCGCTACCGCTCGGTACAGAACTCATCTGTCCTTCCTCCTCATCCTGGCCTACAGGTTTAAAATAACCTGTAAGCTTCGGCATTTTTTGTAACAGCTGCTTGTCTCGAAACTCCTTTTCCCTCAACAATTTCCTTTTCCGAGTGCCACTCTCAAACTTTTTCTTCACTCAATCACTCGCAATTTGAATAAGTCACATGTGAAACATATTCTCATTCTGACGTGTGGGTGTTTGTGTATATTTGCGTTTGTGTGTATTGTGTTTGTTTCCCGGGGAAAACACTCACGAGAAACACCGGCTGTTGTTATGCCTGCTGTGACGTCAAGTTACTCCGTTCTCCGCTTGTAATTATGCCGTTACAAGCTTCAAAGTTGTATTTATCATCTGAATTTACCGAAACAAGTTTAATATTCTGAAAGCCAAGACTTTGTTTTTTTTAAATCAGATGAAGACAAACTGTAACGGACCTTGCTGTGTTATCTATGATTACTATACGTCTTACATTAATAATTTCAGTGGAGGGAGGGGGGGCGGCGCTGTGGAACAGCAGAGTGGCGAGGGAGAGCTGTTGTCTTCCCTTTACAAGCTTCAAAAATGTATTTATCGTGTGATTTTGGAAATGAAAGTTTCATATTCTGAAAGCCAAGACTTTGTTTACTTAATATTTCTTTTAAAAACACCCGAAATAAAAAAAAAAAAAAATTGATTTTTTTTTTTTCTTTTTTAATTGGCACATGATAGGCCCCTGATCTCCGTAGGCCCCTGGGCTTCAGCCCAGGTCAGCCCGTGCATTAAGGCGGCCCTGAACGTGTTGCACAATAAATCTACTAGTTTATTGATGTTTACTTTGATATGTCATGCCTTAAATCATATTCACTTTTTAGTGGTTTGTGTTACTGTAGTTCAGCACTTAAAGGTCCCAGACATGCTTTTCCGGTTATAACACGTACCCTTGTGTGTTATGTAGATTTTTCTGCATGTAAACGGTCTGCAAAGTCACAAACCCTCAAAGTACACCCACTCTGTTTAAATGGTGTACAATGCTTTTATGTTTTTCTCCTTTGATTCGGAGAAACAAATATTTGTTTCTGAATTTAGGATGGCTGAAGACACTACACTACCCATAATCCTCAGCTATCGTTTGGGACAAGCCAGTCCCTATGCTGGACAAACCCCATGATTAGTCCTCAAGCTCTCTGATTGGTTGACCTCCGATTGTATTCCATAGGAAAATAAAGTTTCGTAAAAGATAAAATCATACTTTATTCAGCAATGCTTGCTTTACTCTTTGAAAGTCTTCAAATAAATGCACTGCAATAAATTGTTTGGCTGCATTACATATTTCACATCTGTCGTAGTTCTTTATTTATCTACAGAAATCGGGCCTCAGAATGGCCTCGGAAACTATTCTTTTACCGTTCTGTTTTAATTTCACAAAAAAGTTAGTATTTTGTCTGGTATTATTTTTTTTTATTAACTAGACCGCTAGGTCGTGTTAAGACCATCTTTTTCAGTGTTGCTGTGGGTTTTTTCCATCGCTTTTGAGTTACAAATATCAAAACAATATATGTGTGGATAACAAAATATATCCATGGTAAACTAAACCGGAAACAGCAGTATAACTTATTGTGAACTTGACAGTTTGTTAACCCGCACCACCTACTGGTTAAAGCATGTTATTACACGTTTAGAGTAATGCAATGCAGGTAGATTGTGTTGCTTTTTAATGACTGTTTGGAAATGCCTTTTTCTTAATGTCTTTCATTTTTGTAAAGCACATTGAATTGCCTTGTGTTGAAAGGTGCTATATAAATAAATTAACTTGCCTGGCCTGAGGTCTGCTGCATGTTTTGTTGAATGTGTAATATTTGATGAAAACATTTAAATATTAAGAGTACATACAAAATAGGGGGAAAGTAGAAAGTCAATGATGGAAATATAGAATATCAAATATCAAGAAGATACTGTAAGTGATCTCGACAATAAAACAGTTTAGTGCCGGATCTCCAAAGATATTAATAGGAGGATGTGCAAAACAGACATCCATCCATCCATCCATCTTCTCCCGCTTATCCGTGGTCGGGTCGCGGAGGTAGCAGTTCCAGCAGAGAGCCCCAAACTTTCTTTTCCCTGGCCACATCAACCAGCTCTGACTGGGGGATCCCAAGGCGCTCCCAGGCCAGAGAAGAGATATAATCCCTCCATCTGGTTCTAGGTCTACCCCTTGGTCTCTTCCCAGCTGGACGTGCCTGGAACACCTCCCTAGGGAGGCGCCCAGGTGGCATCCTAACTAGGTGCCCGAACCACCTCAACTGGCTCCTTTCGACGCGAAGGAGGAGCGGTTCAACTCCGAGTCCCTCCCGGATGACCGAACTTCTCACCTTATCCCTAAGGGAGACACCAGCCACCCTGCGGAGAAAACCCATCTCGGCCGCTTGTACCCGCGATCTCGTTCTTTCGGTCATGACCCATCCTTCATGACCATAGGTGAGGGTAGGAACGAAAATGGCCCGGTAGACAGAGAGCTTTGCCTTCTGGCTCAGCTCCCTTTTCGTCACAACGGTGCGGTAAAGAGACTGCAGTACCGCTCCCGCTGCTCCGATTCTCCGACCCATCTCACGCTCCATTGTTCCCTCACTCGAGAACAAGACCCCGAGATACTTGAACTCCTTCACTTGGGGTAAGGACTCATTCCCTACTTGGAGTGGACAGTCCATCGGTTTCCTGCTGAGAACCATGGCCTCAGATTTGGAGGTGCTGATCCTCATCCCAGCCGCTTCACACTCGGTTGCGAACCGATCCAGTGAGTGCTGAAGGTCGCAGACCGATGAAGCCATCAGAACCACATCATCTGCAAAAAGCAGTGGTGCAATCCTTAGTCCACCGAACTGCAGACCCCCTCCCCCACGACTACGCCTCGAAATCCGATCCATGTATATTACAAACAGGATTGGTGACAAAGCGCAGCCCTGGCGGAGGCCAACCCTCACCTGAAATGGGTCCGACTTACTGCCGAGGACACGGACACAGCTCTCGCTTTGGGAGTACAGAGATTGGATGGCCCTGAGTAGAGACCCCCTCACCCCATACTCCCGCAGCACCTCCCACAGTGACTCCCTGGGAACCCGGTCATACGCCTTCTCCAAGTCTACAAAACACATGTAGACTGGATAAGCATACTCCCAGGCCCCCTCCAGGATCCTTGCGAGAGTAAAAAGCTGATCCGTCGTTCCACGACCAGGACGGAATCCGCATTGTTCCTCCTCAATCTGAGGTTCGACAATCGGCCTGACCCTCCTTTCGAGTACCTTAGAGTAAACTTTCCCGGGGAGGCTGAGTAGTGTGATGCCTCGGTAATTGGCACACACCCTCTGATCCCCCTTTTTGAAAAGGGGAACCACCACTCCGGTCTGCCACTCCTTCGGTACTGTTTCCGACTTCCACGCAACGTTGATGAGACGTGTCAACCATGACAGTCCCTCAACACCCAGAGCCTTCAGCATTTCTGGGCGGATCTCATCCACCCCCGGGGCTTTGCCACTGTGAAGTTGTTTGACGACCTCAGTGACCTCCCCCCGGGAGATTGGTGTCGATCCCCCTTCATACTCCAGCTCTGCCTCTAACATAGAGGGCGGAGTTGTCGGGTTCAGGAGTTCCTCAAAGTGCTCCTTCCAACGCCCTAACACTCCATCAGTTGAGGTCAACAACGTCCCATCCTTACTGTACACAGCTTGGATGGTTCCCTGCTTCCCCCTCCTGAGGTGTCGGACAGTTTTCCAGAACAACTTTGGTGCCGCCCGAAAGTCTTTTTCCATGTCTTCTCCGAACTTCTCCCACACCCGCTGCTTTGCCTCGGCCACGGCTGAGGCTGCTGCCCTTCGGGCCTGTCGGTACCTTGCAACTGCCTCGGGAGTCCCCCGAGATAACAAATCCCTGAAGGCCTCCTTCTTCAGTCGGACGGCTTCCCTGACCACCGGTGTCCACCAGGAGGTTCGAGGGTTACCGCCCCTTGAGGCACCTAGGACCTTGAGACCACAGCTCCCCGCCGCGGCTTCGGCAATAGAGGCTTTGAACACCGACCACTCTGGTTCAATGTCCCCAACCTCCACAGGAATGCCCGAAAAGCTCCGCCGGAGGTGTGAGTTGAAGGCCTCCTGAACTTGGGCCTCCTCCAGACGTTCCCAGTTCACCCGAACTACACGTTTGGGCTTACCAGGTCTATCCAGAGGCTTCCCCCGCCACTCGACCCAACTCACCACCAGATGGTGATCAGTTGACAACTCCGCCCCTCTCTTTACCCGAGTGTCCAAAACATACGGCCTCAGGTCCGATGATACGATAACCAAATCGATCATGGACCTTCTGCCTAGGGTGCTCTGGTACCACGTACACTTATGAGCATCCTTATGTTCGAACATGGTGTTTGTTATGGCCAATCCATGACTAGCACAGAAGTCCAGTAACAAACCACCACTCCGGTTCAGATCAGGGGGGCCGTTCCTCCCAATCACTCCCCTCCAAGTGTCTCCATCATTGCCCACATGTGCGTTGAAGTCTCCCAGCAAGATTAAAGAGTCCCCTTCAGGAGCCCCATACAGGACTCTTTCCAGGGTCTCCAAGAAGGCCGTATACTCTGAACTGCTGTTGGGTGCATAAGCACACACAACAGTCAGAGTTTTCCCCCCCATAACCCGCAGGCGTAGGGAGGCAACCCTCTCGTCCACTGGGGTAGACTCCAACAACGAAGCACCCAACCGGGGACTTGTGAGTATCCCCACACCCGCCCGGCGCCTCACACCTTGAGCAACTCCGGAGAAGAATAGAGTCCAACCCCTATCCAGAAGTAAGGTTCCAGAGCCGACGCTGTGCGTAGAGGTGAGCCCAACCAGATCCAACTGGTAACGCTCCACCTCCCGCACAAGCTCCGACTCCTTCCCCCCCAGAGAGGTGACGTTCCACGTCCCCAAAGCCAGCTTCTGTCGCCCGGGTCTGGTCCGTCGAGACCCTCTGCCTTCACTGCCACCCTTCTGGCAGCGCACCCGACCCCATCGCTGTTTCCCGTAGGTGGTGGGCCCGCGGGACGGAGAAGCGGAGGTGTTGCCCACGTCGCCTTTTCGGGCTGTGCCCGGCCGGGCTCCGTGGCAAGCCCGGCCACCAGACGCTCGCCGACGAGTCCTCCTTCTGGGCCTGGCTCCAGAAGGGGACCCCGGGCTTCCTCCGGGCCGGGTATCCTCACTTCGTGTGTCGTCTTTCATGAGGTCTTTTGAACCAATCTTAGTCTGGCCCCTTGCCTGAGACCAATTTGCCATGGGAGACCCTACCAGGAACACAAGGTTCCAGACAACACAGCCCCCAGGTTCATCAGGGCACACAAACCTCTCTACCACGGTAAGGTGCTGGTTCTTCAGAGAGACAAAAACAGACAACAGACAAACTAATTTTATTTACAGATACATATTAAGCCTGACAAAACTTAATGTCTAATATATTGCTTTCCTGCAATGTTAACTATGTTGAAACACTTATTTTAACTTATATTATACATATGTATTATACTCTTATAAATATGTAGATAGAATAAAACATGCGCAGAATATGATGGTGGAGACACTGTGGCGTTTGGATAATACTTAGGACCCCAAAGCAGAGACTGACACAAATAAAGTTTCAATGTGTTTAATAAAGCAAGCTAGTCCACGGCAGGTACTGAAGACAGGGAGCTGGTTGGCTGCAGTAAGGTCCCAAAACAAAACAGAGGGAAAACGTCCCTGACAAAAACTGAAAAGTTCCTCAAAAACTGCGAAGTGAACAAACTCCAGGCTGCAGGAAGGCAGCCAGGATCGTCGAGCAGCATTTAATTCCCTGGCAGAGAAGTGAGGTGAGGGCCAGGCTCTTAAAGAGCAGGTTGATTATGTGAGTGGGAACAGGTGTGCCTCATCTGCAGCCAGGAGAATACCAGCCACGCCCCCTGTCACAAACCAGCCCTGCAGAGAAGGAGAGACAGAGTAGTGAGGGGTAAAAGGAGCAAACAACGAGAAAAAACACAACAAAAAAACCCTTGCATAAACATAACAGGTACACACATATTGATATTATGTCTTGTAATGCACTGTTGAGGAACCTGTGACTCAAGTTTTTCATTCATTGCATAACTACACCGTAGTTGTGTATAGATATGTCAATAAACCTTTGAAAATCTTGAAATCTTGAAAGGGATGTGCAAAATAGTCATTATATACCGTTTTTTTTATTAACTATTAGTAGAGAATAACGAGTAATGAATATACTTTATAGATATCGGCAGATAAATGTTTAGTCTTCTCAAGCACCAACTATCAAATATCTCTCCTGATTGTTGGCACTTGACAATCACCTTCAATGAATTTTACTCAGGTGTAACTAAAGTCTGCTTTAAGGGTTGTTTATATTTAACATCATTAATCCAAATCTGTAAAGTAACTAACATAAATGTAGTTGAGTAAAAATACCAGGTTAACCTTAAAGAAAGCCCTCAGGATTATAAAAGACCCCCATCACCCCAGCCACAAACTGTTCTGTCTGCTGCCGTCTGGCAGGCGGTACCGCAGCATCCGGACTAAAACCACCAGACTCAGGGACAGCTTCATCCCAAAGGCCATAAGACTATTAAACACCTGAACTTAGAAACAACATCCATAACATTCATCTGGCTGCTGCTTAGAAATTATTTATCTAATATATCATATTCTAATCACTTATAGACTCTTATTGCACTATTTCACTATTTTACTATTTTTCTTTTTGTATTTACTTGCACTATTTTTTCTGTTTTTCTGTTTTATTGTGTTGCACTGTTGGAGGAGCCTGTGACCTAATATTTTCATCGTTGTAACTACACTGTAGCTCTGTACGTATAATCTATAAATGCATTGAACCTTGAGTAGAATTACAAAGTAACAATAAATTGCATGTTTTCGGCCATTCTAATCTCCGAAAAATTATTTTTTTCTCCAAATCGAAGGGGAAAAACACAAAAGCATTGTACACAATTTAAACCAATCAATGTTGTGTAATCAACAAGGATAATCTGGTGTTTTTGAGTTGATGAGTAGTGCAGATATCACTGTCAAATCAATCAACAGTAAGGGGAATGCTTAATTCCGGGTGTACAATTCTCCGTTATCCAATGGGAATGGACGCTCACATTGCCTTTAAGTTCCGCCGACATGGACCGATGCGGTGCTTCCCTGAGCGTCAATTACCGCCGCCGATGGGAATACATTGCAATCAGTTGAAAGCTCTTTGCTTCCGTTTATGAAACTGAAGGAGCCTCGGTGCGTCACAACTGCACGCCACGGGGTCCCTGACCAAGCGTCGCTCCTGGACGCTTAGGGAGTGAGACTGTGTTGAATATACATACTATAGATGCTGTATGAGAAAATCAATGTGATGGAACATTGAACAATGTAAATCTATTCTAGTAGTCCTCAACAATGGAATTATGATCAGCAGAAATGGCCATGCCATGGGACCTTTAAAAGTCAGCAGATGGCTGATATCCAGCAGAACTCAGCAACTCCTGCTGATGTTCGCTACGTTTTCCTCGTTCAGCAGTATCAAAGAATAAAATGTTATCCAATGGTCTTTTTTTTGTTATGGGAGTGGCAGTTACATCCAGCACCAAAACAGTGCCTACCGACCATGTTTAAAAGTTTGAAAGGAAAAATGTATGCTACTTCGCTATAGGCTAGAGTAGGGATGGGCAACTTGGATGGTGGTGGTGGCCACATCATTTATGTACTGGCCACCAGGGGGCCGCAGATTCACTTGGAACACACACAAATTCCATGTATTGTGTGTAATTATTAACAAATATACTAAGTCTGACATCTTCATTGACATTTTATAATCTGTCAGGGAACATCCTCTGGTAAGCTCACTAAACAAATATCAGTTCACAGAAATGTTATTTAATTTTCACAAGTGGCATGTTTGTATTGAACAGGTTATTTAACAGTGGAATACATTTATTTTTAAACTATTGGAAAGCACGGAAAATGTGTGTGCATCAAGATCAACCCTTAAGATGACATAAACATGAAGTCATGAACACTAACCCAGACATTAGTTGTCTAAATTGAACCTAAGACACTTCTAGCCTGTCTCTGCTGACGCACAATAAGGGGAATGTCAACACAGACACCTGTCAACTGGCACTCTGCTTCTCCTCTGCGCCACTCCCCCTCCCTCCCGCTGAAATTATGAATGAAAAGTGTATAGTAATCATATAACACGGCAGGGTCCGTGGAAGTTTGTTTTCATCTGATTTCAAATAAACAAAGTCTTGGTTTTTAGAATATTAGACTTGTTTTGCCAAATTCAGATGATAAATACAACTTTTAAGCTTGTAAAGGCATAATTACAAGCGGAAAAAACAGCTGGTGTTTCTTGTGAGTGTTTCCCCGGGAAACAAACAGAATACACACAAATGCGTCACAGATTCTTTCGTGGTATTTGGCTGCCAAAATCATGTACGCAGCTCGCGACGTAACTAGGAGTCTAGTAGACGGTATCAGTACTACAAGTAAAAAAATAAAATATATATTTTTTTATTAATTACTTTGTTTAAATGAGGGCCGCAAAAAAGAGGAGGTGGTGGCCGCAATTTGCCCATCCCTGGGCTAGAGGTTAATTGAATAAGTTGTGTTTGCTGATACCCTCATTGTCAGGGTCTGGGAATTTTAGGACTAAAATGCAGTTTTAAAAAAAAGACAAAAAAGGTAAAATAACGAAAGGCGAGCTTTATTTACCAAAAAAGCTGTAAACTATAGCAAACAAGAAAGAACTTAACATCCATAAATCCGTAGCATCTAGTCCGAGCAGAGTATCACTACGGACAATTCCCTGTGTTGGATTTTTATATTTGTTGTAGTAATTTATTGTCTTCTGTTCTTTGCGAATGTAGTAATGTGTTATTTATTATTTGCATGTACAGCACTTTGGTCTCGTTTTAAAATGTGCTTAGACAAGACTAAATACAGGGAGGGGTAATCACAAGACGAGAAACAGCCGGGCAGGGAAGGAGAAACACAAGGGCCACAGGTGAACACAATCAGACACACCAGGGAAACTAACGACAGGGAGGACAGAACAGCAAAATAACCCCAAAACGAGACACACAAAAACTCAAACCGTGACATGACATAAGAATCGTGACACTCCCAAGATGGAAGTGAAACTCATCAGTGGCATCCGGCCCATGGGGGCGCTGGGGGCGCCGCCTAACCTCTTCCCACATTCTAGATTATCCTTAAAAAATGTTTTTATTTTATAATTTTGAATGAACAAGGTACATATTATATAATCTACGATAATCTACGATGAAATATCGATAACAATTGTTTTACAATGTCTAAAGTTACTGATAAGTCACGTGTTTTCCTGCTTGGGGCGCAGAAAACTTTGCCAATAGAGTGGTGCAGTGACAAGTCCTAATACATGGAAGTAAACTGCGCATGGGTTCCCTCAACAAAAAAGCAATGGGATTTCTCCATAGGATTTTGGAAAATAGCTCGAAATAAGGTCCGTGTAAAACAAACCTGAGACGAGGGAACCGGTAGTGGTAAAATGCTAACTCACTTCCGGGTTTTAGGACTTGTCACTGCTGTGACCACCCGATTTGCACTGTGCAAGCGCGAGTTGGTCTGCCATATTGGACAGCTACGTATGGCAATCCAAACAGGACATTTGACATCCGTACTGATCTAATAACAGAGTTTTGTTCTTGAATCAACTTTTTTTATGAAATGTCATTTCCCTTTTTGAGGAATCTCGACAGAAAAAGTTTGTCCAGACTAATACATTTCTAATGTTAAATAAATGAAAACAATTCACAGTTAGGAATTAGGTATTAATTATGAAGGCCCAAAAAATTGATAAAGATCAAACAAGCTGCTTTTAATGCTTATCTATATATGGCGGACCAACTCGCGCTTGAGCAGTGCAAATTAAAACCCGGAAGTGAGTTAGCATTTTAGCACTACCTGTTCCCTCGTCTCAGAGTTCTCCATAGGATTTTGGAAAATAGCTGGAAATAAAGTCTGTGTTTGACACAAATTGAAGAGAAGGCTCACGTTTTGTTCTACAACATTAAATCCATCAGCAGTGGCCCCACTGGTGATTTTTGAAGAGTTTACGTGTCTGAAAAATGATGGTTGTTAACAAGTGGCTGAATAGGACTACAGAAGTTGTGGAGGACGCTGTACGTCATTACGCCGAACACGTAAACACTCCTCTAAGTTTGCCCTGTTCTGCTTGAAAGCAAGTACCTGCGCTCTTGCAAACTGTTCAAACAAACGCTTCAACTTGTACAATTTTGAATCTGTATGTTTGAATATCGATCTTAAGTTGACGTGACGTTGAAGTTGTGCGACCCTGCTGTAGTTAGTTTATTGCATAACATTAGCATTTTACTTCTGGCCATTAGATTAGAAAATTATAAAAGTAGATTATAAATGTGGATATTATCCGGCTGAACAAAATGTGCATTTACCAAACAGGCTCGTTTTCCACAGACATTATTTCGAGCTATTTTCCAAAATCCTATGGAGAAATCCCGTTGCTTTTTTGTCTAGGGAACCCATGCGCAGCTTACTTCTGGGTAAATACGTCATCCTTGCACATGTTTCCCCTACCATTGTCTTGGCGGGGCGCTGCGCCCTGCCAACGGAGCCCCGCGCCCTGCCTGAAATTCAAGGTGTTTTTTTTAATTAATTTTTTTATTTAAAAACAAAAAAATATATATAGCACCAAATTGCAACTGAAGTAATCTATCTACACTGTAAATCGTAATAAGTTGACTTTACTTAGAAAATTTCAGGAAACTGATTGTCTCAACACTTCCAAGTAAAGTTAATCATTCATTTTAAGTTGTTTCAACTTAAAAGTACTGAGTTCAGGCAACGTATATCATTACAGTAAACTTGAGTAGACCCAACTCAAGATCATTCATTACGATGACTATAAAAAGTTGGTTTAGACAACTTAAATATCTGAGTTATGTTGAATTAGCACAACTCATAATAAAAAGTGAACATTACTTGTCAAAGCAGTTCACTTTACTAGGGTAATATCAGGAAACCGATTGCCTCAACATTTTCAAGTAAGCTGAACTTAAAATGTTAAGCTGTTGTAACAAACAAGACATTTCAATGGTAATGATATTCACATTTTATTTGTTTTGTTAACAAACATATTTTGAGAGGCTGACTTCTGTGCTTTCATCAGAAAAATTTACACATTTATACAAAAATGTATACAAACAGAGTGCCTCTGTGTGTACTACAACGCGGCCTTTGAAAAAGAATAATAATTACAAAAAAAAATCTCTTTTCCAAAAGAGAAACGGTCCCACTGCATGGCAAGCCGATTTAGCTTTTATTCATTTCTGAAGGATATCAAAAAATCAATTCTTACTAGTAAGAATGATAATTCTTGATATCAAAAATGCGATTCTTACTACTAATAATGTTTATTTCTGATATCAAAATTGAATTTTCACTAGTTAGAAAGTGAATTCTTGATATCAGAAATTAAATTGTAACTAGTTGTAATGTTTATTCTTGATATCAGAAATGCGATTTTAACTAGTGAGATTTGCTTTGTTTTTCTCATTCATTTCAATGGGAGTTGGAATTTGAACTATAGTTCAAATCCCAATTTCTGATATCAGGAATTCAATTGTTACTAGTTACAATTACATTTGAACTAGTAAAAATACCAATTTCTGATAGCAAGAATTCAATTTGAACTAGTCGAAATGCCAATTGTTGATATCAAAAATACACTTTGAACTAGTTCAAAATCGTTTTTTTTATATCAGGAATTCAATGGTAACTAGTTATAAATAGAAATTGAATTATAGCGAGTAACAATTGAATTCTTGATATCAAAATGGATTTTGAACTAGTTCAAATTCCGACTCCCATTGAAATGAATGAGAAAAACGAAGCAAATCTCACTAGTTAAAATCGTATTTCTGATATCAAGAATACACATTACAACTAGTTACAATTTAATTTCTGATATCAAGAATTCTCTTTCTAACTAGTTAAAATTCAATTTTGATATCAGAAATAAACATTATTACTAGTAAGAATTGGTTTTTTGATATCCTTCAGAAATGAATTAAAGCTAAATCGGCTTTCCATGCAGTGGGAGGGGCTCTGACTCACTGCATCAGGGCATTTTTTAGGCTGACTTCTGTGCTTCTATCAGAAAAATGTACACATTTATACAAAAACAATCTCATTCTTGCAACGCGGCCTTTGAAAAATAATAATAATAACAAAGAAAAATCACTTTTCCAAAAGAGAAAAAGGTCCCAGTGGGAGGTGCTCTGACTCACTGCATCAGGGCATTTTTGAGTGATTGTAGTTTTGGTTTAAGGGACTTATGGCCAAGTGAGAGCATCACCCTTTGAATACATTCAAAAGTGTTCTTAAGTTGTTGAGGGTATTGCAAATTGAGGGCGTAGATTAGTCCAAAAAGTAGGCACATGGCATCTGGGAGAGAATTGATGCCGTCCATCACCATTTTCCCTTCCAATATGATGGCGATTGCTGACGGTGCAAGGTAGAGTGAGTCAGGTGAAGCCAGGCTGTCTTCAGGGATGACTGTAAGGATCCCGATGGAGCTGTTAGAGATGTCTGGGTCATCAACATCCTATAACATAGGCAACAGTAAAATTACAACCACAATAACATTTTAAATGCAGAGTTTACCTTGGCCTTCTGAAGGCCCACTTTTGGCCAGATCATAACAAAAGCTAAAATATATTTATGTAACACAAGGGACAGGATAAAATAGATTGGGCGTCCTGTGGCGCAGAATTTAAATAAATGAAAAAAGACTACTTACATAGCAAGTCTTGAAGAAGTCATTGTTTTCATCACCCAGGATGACAGGAAGGCCTCGGAGGACTGCTGTTCGCTTGCCATTAACATCTGTACCCTGAAATATATTGAAACACACATTACTCATAAGTGGTCAAGAATAATTTGTTAACAGAAAACAAAAAACTGTTTGTTTCTTTCTTGAAGTGCCCAGAGGATTGGCTATCTCAAAGTCATCAATGTAAAGCCTAAGGACAATCCGGAGGGTCTCAGTTTTAAAGAAAGCCTTCTCACGATAGTGTGTGCCATCTCTATAAGTGTTGTATCCATCAACAGATTCATCTTGACTGAGAAGTTTTTCTAAAACATCAGCTCTGTTTAACAATTTTTGTAACATTTTCGTTCTTGTCCAAGCTTGTATTGAACTGGCATCACTAGAGGGAATTCCTTTTCAAAATATGATGCTCTTTTACCAGCTGTGGAGAGTGACCGGCCAGCATCAGTCATTTTCAGGAACTGGTTATTCTCTTTGACAGCATTTGTAATCTCTCTCAAAACAGAATCACTGTCAGTGACACCATGTTCACCAAGAATGTTTTTAATGGCATTATGCAAAAGAGGCTCTGATAAAAGAACAATCTGATTCAGATGTTGGATTACCTCCTGTACTGCAATATCAGATATATGCAAGATTGCCTGCAGTTTTAGAAATACAGAGGCTAAGTTGTGTTCCAGTTGATGCTGTAAATCATCCAGATTTTCAATTTGAGCCTCTTCCTCATTTTCCTCTTGAAAAAACCGATAGGATCATTGTAAAGAGCCTCATCTTGTGGTGCATCTTGAGACAGATTCAGATCTGAATTGTAAGCTGCACTGGTCACAGCAATGTCAGGCTTCAACTTCTTCTGTCTTGGATGACTATGTTCTTTACATTTATGAGCATTAAATGTTGAGTACACATTGCTCTCAAAAGTGCAGTTTTCAAATGGACATTTCACGATTTCCTGTTTTTTAATATGTTGGCGCAAATGGGTGAAGAAAATTACTTCTGTACAGGGTTCTTCAAAATCGCAAAGAGGACAATGGTATATACTGTAACAGGGAGATCACCAGCTTCGCTCATCTGCATATCATGGGAGTGATATCTTGTTAAATGGACTTTTAAGGCATTAAATGACTCGAATGAACACAGACAATCTTTGTAGAGGCATGGAATTGGAGTGGTTCTGGCATAGCTTCCATGTTTTAAGCGATACTGCTTCAATAGCTGAGCCCTCTTTTCAAAAGAAAATAGGCAGTAGCCTACTTAAATTGCCAATGTATGTCTGTCTCTGAAGATCAATACCTACAAACAAAAAATAGAAAAACACAATAAGTTAAACTGCATTCAAACTATACAGGGTTTCTACACAAATTCTGAAATAAAATTTCATGCATTTCCAGACCATGACAAAATATAGAATAACACTTTACCAAACTAATAATGCAAATAAGGCTTGCAACTATGTTAGAAATAATTTAATCAGCATTTATTGGAAATGTTTTTTAAGTGTTTTTTTTCTTGTTATTTTACAATGTTTGAAAATATACAATCCGCCCATATATATCAGTATGTAGTTAAATGGGACGTTTTTGAATTGTAATTAAATTAATTCATTTATAAGGCAGCTTGTATTAAAATATTGCATGTAAAATATCAGTTTTTTTGTGTTTTAGGTAGGGCTGTGCGGTATGAACAAATTTAATATCACGGTATTTTTCCAAATTATAACGCAGTGTTTCCCCTACCATTGTCTTGGGTTGACAGTGTGTGCTCTTGTGTGTGTGTCGGGAGGGGATCCCCGTCCTTCAGAAACAGAGCTGAGGAGAGAACGTCTTTTTTAAATTAATTTGTTATATATGCCAAATTGCAACTGAAGTAATCTATCTACGGTCACTTTTTGCATTGAACATGTGCACTTTTATTAAATAAACTAAAGGCTTATGTTATTTATCCAATTTATGTGCATGTTTCAGAGTCCTCTTCATTGCTTTTCACGTTCTAGCTCTGTTTCTGAAGGGCGGGGCTCCCCTCCCGACACACACACACGGAATGCACACACTCACAGTCAGAGACCAGAGCAGAGGAAAGGCGGAGAACAAAGTGTAAAAAGTCAAACAACTCTGCATTATAGCCCCTTTCAAATTAGTTTATCATTATTTGTTTAGCCTCAAGCCGTCATCGTCAAGGAGGAGCAGGGCACACAGCCTGCTTAAAACGAACGTAGCGTGCACATTCTAAAAATAGCTCACTGATGATGATGAGCAAGTAAAAATGGTTAATATCGTCTGTTAGCTGAGTTTATTCCCGTGAAGTGGGTGCATCATTAATAGGTTTAGAATGTTTAAATGTTAAGAAGCTCTAAGACGCTGTTTTTTGCAAGACGTTGCGTCCCGCGGGGGCAACCAGGCTTAACAGGCTAAAGTGAGAACAATAGCAACGCCTAAAATGGCGGTAGAGGAACGTGCAGCAGTGGCTAATGTGTGCTAACAGGGAATGCAGCAGTTGCTGCAGTTTCAACCGTTAACGAACATGCTGCTTTTGCTTTTACACAAGTTTTCTTCAAATACATTTATTTAACCGGAATTAATTCCACGCCATATGCCTACATGACGGGCTAACTTTATTAGCTTTAAAGTTAGCTCTTACCTTATAGCCTTACCACGATTTTTACTTAAACGCGGTAAAAGTCGGTGTTCATCTGACGAAAGAGGATGACTCATTACAACAAATAACGATAGCTAACCCTGAATGATTTTGGCTAACTTCCCTACTCTGTAGCACAATATTGTTTGTTAAAACCATAGACTGGGTTAAAACTTACCTTATGATGTCCTCAGACTCTCGACAATGATTTCTTCCCGCTTCGTTCCATGACCCATGACGTCGGTCTGACGTCTCTGTGGCAAACTGCGCATGCGTAGTCGCCCACGTGTGTTCAAAGAGAGCTGCTCACTCGTAACGGTTACTTCAAGCTGATGACTTAAATAACTTCTCTCACAAGAAAGTAATTTTAACTTGTTGTATTGAGTTAAGTTAACAAATAATGTAGATATCAGTTGATGTCACTATTTAATTTAAGTAAGGGGCACTATTACAATTTACAGTGTACGGTCACTTTTCACATTGAACATGTGCTCTTTTATTAAATAAACTAAACGCCTATATTATTTATCCAATGTGCATGTTTCAGTGTCCACTGCTCTGCGTATTCACATTCTCCTTCCGCTCTGTTTCTGAAGGGTGGGGCTCCCTCTTCTGTCTGCCCGTTTGTGTCCCCCACCAGTTTCAAATTAGTTTATTATTATTTTTTAAACGCAAGCGTCACGGGAGAAGGACACACACACAGCCCAGGTGGTCGCGCGCGAACGTGACAAGGAACGTAGCGTGCACATTCTAAAAATAGCTCACAGATGGTGAGCAGGTACCACGGTTTTGAACTACAGTATTGAATTGAAAACGCCAGCAGAAGAATAGTCTAATGAGTTGGGTGAAAAAAAAAGACAGGAGATGTGAGTTGGTTTATTCAGTAAATTAGCTCAGGATAATTGGAATTTCTGTCTACACCTGGCTAATGCAGGATTTGATAGCTTGATGCTATTGGCATTTAGCGGCAATGACTCAACAAATTGCCTCTTAAAATGTATCGTCAACAATGTATGACAAGCAGACTGCTTGTTTAAAGTTAGACTCACACCAATAGCTCAATATGATCATAACACGATTGCTTTCATATCAGATCAGATGAGGTGGAGCTGCCTCCAGCAATAGAGGATGAGGCAGAGAGAAGCAGCAGCAGCACAGGGTTGCATCAGGTATGTTATATGCTGTAGTCAGGTGATTTAAATGTATCAATGAAAGGAAGAAGTGTAGGCTACATGATAAGAAGGGAATACAGTTTGAATAAAAGTAATACAGTACTTTATTACTTTTTAATGTACAAATACTTTGTTACTGTACGATAACAATAACAATAATCCACAGCTCCTCCCTCTGCTCCAGAGGATAAAAAAAATTCAAAATTCAAAACATTTTTTCGGGGCACCCCCCGGGGAGTACCCGAGCAGCACCCTGCCAAGGCAGTAAACCTAGGGGAAACACTGACTCTATTGACTCTCGTTATAAGTGGTGCATGTGCAGTCCGCACCTCTTCAATGTAACAGATTGGAGCAGCTCGGGGCGCACCAAACTGCGCCCAAAGCAGCTGTTGACACCTCCAACAACTAGGAGGCAGCAGGGGCGCTAGAGTGAGTGATTGACGTTTGAATGAGAGAGTTAGACGGAGACGGAGTGTAAACAAAACTAGATAGCGAATATGGAGAAGGAAAATGATGTTTAATCTCTTAAAGAAACACCCTTTGAGAGGAGGGCACTGGAGGGAAAGCTGAGAGTGTAAGAGCTCGGCCCTGATCAGCCTGACATAGGCAGGAGTTAAGGACAGAGGAAGGCAGTATGTGCTCTTTTTCAAGGAGCTGGTTTAGCAAGAAGGCTGGGCTAACTACCTGTAGCAACAACACATTCTCACTCCCAACTCGGCCTATGTTGGCGTTATGTCTGGGTCCCTGTTGTCACTTTCCAACGTAAGGGGGGCCCTTTAGCGTCAAATTTCAACTTTCGGGGATGTCCATTGAGCTCCCTGAACGTTGGTAATAGACGAGTTGGGATCGCGGAGAAATGCTCTCCGCAGATCCATTCTCACAGCGTTTATCAACCTTTTTCTAACTCAATATCAAGCCACACTTATTGTTTTTACTTCTTTATTTTAATTGTATAATGTAGGACTTTTGCTGCCGACAATTAGGGGGAGAGTAGGGGCTCAGAATACTGAAATCTGTATTGTTTAATCGTTTTTTCTTCTAATTTTGTATTCTTTTCGAAACCACACACTGTTATTTACTCAACATTAAGACACAATTATCCTTGTGTTTATTTATTTGTTTGATTGTATAATTTCTGACTTTTGGAGTCCGTCAGGACTGAGGGTCGCAGCAGATCATAGTAGTTGCTTTAGATAATTTTACACCCGGAAGTAAGTATTCTCTCCGCTTTGCTTGACAAACCCCATGATAGTCCTCAAGCTCTGTGATTGGATGTTTGAGTGGCAGTGCGCCGAGGGTTACGCCGAGCATCAAACAGCACTTTGAAATGGGATGGAACCACGGCAGACTATTCAAAACTGGATTCGAAAGGGTCCATCCCGTCCCACCTCCAACACCCCTTCCCCAGAACTACACATCCTGGCTATTGTGTGTGTGATGGCCAAAGCAACACAGGGTAAACCAACTACACTGCATCCTCATCTTCAGTAGTTTTGCTTCAGTGCAGCTACAATAAAACATGCCAATTAACACCACACATTTGCTCTAAATGGTAAACTCTTTATTTCATTGTAATCTGACATTACTTCAAACATTTTAGCACAGCTAACACAAGTATTTGTTTGTATTAATTACTTTCTTTGTCTCTTGACTTACCATGTCCATTGGGGGAGGTCACTTCCTTGTTCAGCAAAGGGTGTGGCAGAGCGCTGAGGACTCATAAATACTGCAAGGAGCCAATTGGGACAGATTGGGACAAACCACCTGCTTCCATGTCAAAGGGGGGATTTGGGTTTTGTCAGTGTCCTTTGTGTATGATGTGACTATTAATTATCTCTTGGGTTCAACGTGTATTGGCCAAGCCACTATATAGGTTCCTTGGTTTTTCATTGTAGGGGGTCAGTTTTGTTGAGTTAATACCTGTTATGTTTCTTTGAGGTATTTTCTGTTGACCTCTTTTATAGGCCTAGTTATTATATGATGTTTTGTGGATTTTTGGGTAAATAAAAACCCTAGTTTATTTAAACCACTCCTGTGTCCTGTTGCCTTACTGCTTGGTCCCTGACGATTGGTGGCAGTGGTGGGATCATTCAGGACACAGGTGTTTTTTTTTCAATTTATTTAAAAAAAAAAATTAAATAAAAACAAGATGCAGCGTGGAGGGAGAACTACAAGGAAACCGGGAGGAACGACAAGCCTTTCAAATGTCCAGGAGAAGCAAGCCAGTAGTGAAGAGGAGGACAATGGGGCCTCTGGAGTGGTAGAAAGCACTGAGGGTGAAGGTAAGGAGCCATCCATGTCGGACCTGGTGGCCCTGCTTCAGGCTCATATGGGACAGACGGAGGCTCAAGCGGCAAAGCGGAGAGATAACTACAAGACAGGAACAGCGTTTTGAAACAATGCAACAGCAGTTTCAGCTTTTGCAGTTAGAAGTTCAGGCAAGAACATCTCCAGTACCAGATTCTCTGTCCGCAGACCCTGATCCATCAGAGGTGGAAGTCTTACCATCCACCAGCAACCATCCTCAGGTGCAAGCAGAGCTTTTCACCACGGCTGCCCATCCAAACCTTGCAGGTCAGTCTCGCACACACATTAAGCCCAGAATGGAAAGATTAACGGACAATGAGGAAATTGAACACTTTCTGATTACATTTGAACGGATTGCTATAGCATGCCGGTGGCAGAAAGCAGATTCGGTTTTTCACTTGTTATCATTGCTTACTGGCAAAGCTAGAGGTGCTTATGAGCATTTGGACATTGATGATTCCCTTGACTATGACCAAGTCAAATCTGTTATTCTTTCTAAGTATGACATCAACCCTGAGACCTACCGGCAAAGATTTAGTTCCTTGGAGTTTAACCCTGACGACAGCCCCAAGGAGTTGTATGTAAGACTCAAGGAACTTTATGGGAAATGGATCCAACCAAAAGGTAAATCCATACATGAAATTGGTGAAATAATCACACTAGAGCAATATTTGAGAATGTTGTCCACTGAGCTTCAAGTCTGGATCCGAGAGCGTGACCCAGGATCGGCGATGGAGGCTGCTGGACTGGCTGATGTCTTTGTTGCTGACCGTAATAAAGGACAACAATGGAGCTATAACTCATGGAGTTCAAAGGATCGACACAAACCAGCTTGACAGTATGATCAGGATCACCCTCCGGTGTGGGTAAGCCTCCCATGTGGGAAAATAACTCAGCTAGCGGCCCATTTAAACCTCTTGGTAAAAAGCCAATTTGTTATCTCTGTGGAATAGAAGGCCATATAAAACCCCCAAAATGTGCAGCCAAAATGACACAAATGTGCCTCGCCCTCATATTGAGCATGTGCGTAAGGATGACCGGTCTATTAAGATGACACTCATAGAAGTTAATGGACAGATTATCAAGGCCTTGCTGGATTCTGGGAGTAGTCAGACTCTTGTACACAGGGAGTTTGTACCACCCAACATTATTAGCACAAGAGACACAATCCCAATCTGTAGTGTGCATGGAGATGAGAAAAGTTATTCAACAGCTGACATGTACATAAAAGTAGAGGGTCAAACTTACCTCTTGAACATTGGGGTTGTTGATAACTTGCTTTATCCAGCGGTGCTGGGGCGAGATCTTCCAGTACTTTTTGATTTGTTCGAGGGGAAGCAAAGCCAAAAAAGTAATGTTGTAGTTACTAGAGCACAGGCAAAATCACCAAATGAGCACTCTGAGACTCTTAGTGCTTTACCTTTTTTCAATCAGGAGCTTGACACAACATCTGGGAGACCTCGGAAAACTCGCAGACAGAGGAGGCAGGAAAAGTTCCAACACACAGTTGTGAGCACCATCCAGCACTGTGCCTTATTTAACCTTACAGTTTCAAATGCCAGCCAATATCATGGAAATGCAGAAAGCTGATCTATCCCTAGTTTCTCTGTTTCAGACGGCGAAGGAAAAAGAGCCAGGGGCTGAGCTTGACTTCAACGAAGACGAGTATGTTCTGCAAAATGGCATTCTCTACCATCAGCAGGGGTCGGTGTTGCAGCTAGTGGTTCCCCAAGCAGTTAGATACAACATTCTCTCTTTGGGGCACTCTATCCCCTGGGCTGGCCACCTGGGTAAGCATAAAACCATAGCTCGCATCCAACGGTATTTTCACTGGCCTGGCCTGCGAAGAGAGGTCACTCAATTCTGAAGAAGTTGTCCTCAATGCCAAATAACATCTGCTAGAACCCCCTCCAGAGCTCCCCTCCAGCCTTTACCCATCATTGGCACCCCATTTGAGCACCTTGGGATGGACATTGTTGGTCCTGTTGAGAGGAGCAAGGGGGGAAACCGGTACATGCTGGTCATAACAGATTACGCCACAAAGTACCTAGAAGTTTTTCCATTGAAATCCATAAAAGCAAAATCAGTTGCTTTCTGTTTGGTTCAGTTATTTTCAAGAGTAGGTTTCCCTCATGAAATATTAACTGATCAGGGAACTAACTTCATGTCCACTCTGCTGAAACAGGTGTATCACTTGCTGGGTACTCGGAGCCTGAGGACCACACCATATCATCCCCAAACTGATGGATTGACGGAGCGTTTCAACCAAACCCTGAAGCAGACGCTACGGAAGTTTGTCAACAACAGTGGCACAGACTGGGACCAGTGGCTGCCATACCTCCTCTTTGCTTATAGAGAAGTACCCTAAGCCTTCACTGGTTTCTCTCCATTTGAACCTTTCTATGGACATGAAGTATGAGGACCTCTCTCACTGTTGAGGGAGATTTGGGAGGGAAACAAGGCGAGGGAGGGTTCTGTTAACATTGTATCCTATGTTGTTCAGATGAGAGATCGATTGGAGAAAATGAGTCAGCTTGCCCAATCTCACATGGCAGTGGCCAAGCAACAGCAGAAGTCCTGGTATGATCGGTCAGCTCGGCAAAGATCCTTCAACCCAGGACAAAAGGTACTAGTTCTCCTCCCAAGTGATAACAGCAAGCTGTTGGCAAAGTGGCAGGGACCATTTGAGATCAAGAAGCAACTTGGGCCCACAACATATGATGTATCGACCCCTGGGAAGCCAAGCTCCAGTAGAGTACTACATATAAATCTCTTGAAAGAGTGGGTGCCGCGACCTGAACAAGAAGCAAGAGTGATGCTCATAAGGGATGTGCGAGAGGAAGAGGAAGTGGAGGAGCAATGCCTATCTCCAGGGGGGGCTACAGTGAGCCATGACCTCAGCCACCTCTCAGAAGACAAACAGCTTCAGGTGAGAACAATCTGTAGGTCAGAATTATTTTAGGAGAATCCTGCGAGAACAGATATTTTTGAGCATGACATTGTGGTTAGAGAAGGTGCTTCTGTGAAACGGCTGAGTTACAGGATTCCGGAACGCCTGCTGGCGTCACTGAAAAAGGAGGTCGATCTGATGCTGTCCCTGGGGATCATTGAGATTTCGAAAAGTGAGTGGTGCAACCCAGTGGTCCTTGTGCCAAAGAAGGATGGCAGTTTTAAGTTTTGTATTGATTTTAGGTAACTGAACTCAATTTCTTTGTTTGATTCTTATCCAACACCAATAATTGATGAACTGCTTGAACGGCTTGGAAAAGTCAAATACTTAACCACATTAGATCTTACCAAGAGTTACTGGCAGGTTCCACTGACTGAGCGGTCCAGGGAGCTGACAGCCTTTAGGACACCATTGGGTCTTTTCCAGTTCACGGTCATGCCATTTGGGCTGCATGGTGCTCCAGCGACTTTCCAGAGGCTTATGGACCGGATACTTTGTGATTTATCTGGTTTTGCTGCAGCATATCTGGATGACATTGTCATTTACAGCTCCACCTGGGAGGAGCACATGGAACATCTGCACACTGTCTTGGATCGCCTCTACTCTGCGGGGCTGACTATCAATCCATCGAAGTGCATCTTTGCCGCTGCAGAGACGGAGTACCTGGGCCACATCATTGGACGCGGTGTGATACGGCCGCGGGTCAGCAAGATTTAGGCCATCGAGTCATGTCCTGTGCCACAAGCAAGGAAGCAGCTCCGATCTTTTCTGGGCATGGCAGGCTTCTACCACCGCTTTGTACCACAAGTCTCTGCCAGGGCTCATGATGGGCCCCCGATCTCCGTAGGCCCCTGGGCTTCAGCCCAGGTTAGCCTGTGATTTAAGGCGGCCCTGGTCGCAGGTTCCTCAACAGTGTACTGTTGAGGAACATCTATCAATATGTGTATACCTCCACCATTAAACTGTCATGTTCTGCCTATTTCATATTCTATCTACATACATCTTATAAGAGTATAATACATATGTATAATATCAGTTAAAATGAGTGCTTCAACATAGTTAACATTGCAGGAAAGTTGATTGTCAAGTCCCAAAACAAATTATGCACTATATTAGACGTTAAGTACTTTGTCAGGCTTTATATTTATCTGTAGATAGATACCGCCAAAGCTTTTTTCTTAAGACCTTAACCTAAAGTATTCTTTAATGTTTAAATAAAGCCTAATTTGTTTGTCTGTTTTGCACATCCACATATTAATATCTTTGGACATCCGGCACTAAACAGTTTTATTGTAGAGATCACTTACAGTATCTTCTTGCTTTTTTCTATTCTATATTTCTATCATTGACCTTCTACTTTCCCCCTATGAAAGTATGTACTCTTAATATTTTTATGTTTTCATCAAATATAACATATCAACAATACAATTAAATAATGTGCTTTAACCACTAGGCGGGTTAAAAAACTGTGTTAACACAATAAAATATACTGCTTTTCCAGTTTAGTTTGTGACGGATGTATTTTGTTATCCACCCATACATTGTTTTTATATTTTTAAAACCAAACCGACAGGAACTATGGTCTTAATATGACCCAGTGGTCTAGTTAATAAAACATATATTATTAAACATAATATTAAAATGAACTCTTATTTTGAAAATACAGCTTCCTGTGTTCGAATGATCTGCTCCGACCCTCGGTCCTGACGGACTCCAAAAGTCCGACATTATACAATAAAACAGATAATAAACACAAGGATAATTGTGTCTTACTGTTGAGTAAATAACAGTGTGTGGTTTAGAAAAATACAAAATTAGAAGGAAAAAACGATGAAACAATACAGATTTCAGTATTCTGAGCCCTTACTCTCCCCATAACTGACAGCAACAAAAGTCAGACATTATACAATTAAAATAAAGAAGTAAACACAATAAGTGTGGCTTGATATTGAGTTAGAAAAAGGTTGATAAACGCTGTGAGAATGGATCTGCGGAGAGCATTTCTCCGCGGTCCCAACTCGTCTATTACCAACGTTCATGGAGCTCTAAATCATTGGGACTCCCTGATAGTTGAATATTGACGCTAAAGAACCCCCTTGCGTTGGAAAGTGACAACAGGGACCCTGACATAACGTCAACATAGGCCATGAGAATGTGTTGGTAGCAACAACACCAGTGCTATATTTAGCTTCCCCTGCCTCCCTTTTCAAACGTCAGGATCAGACCAGTCTATGGACCAGACCCAGCATGGATCCAGACAGATGTGAGTTACTTAAAGCACATATCAGAAAAAACAAAAAATCATGAACAAACTAGAGTCCACAGGGATGATGCTATGCGACTAGCCATGTTTATGAAAGTAAACACAGCTGTCCAATGAGGGTAAAGGATAGGGATCAGTAAGCATAATAAGGAGGTTGACAAAAACAGGCACTAAAATAATAGACTGTATCAAGTGCTGTGTGCCTTTGAGCTAGCCCTGCGTTGAAATATGACATATGTTTTGAGTTTGTGTATAAATTTGCCTGCATTTTGGTAGAGCCCCCCCCCCCCCCCCCCCCCCCCCCCAGGGAGAAAAATGCCCCAGCCGCCACTGAAACTCATACAGGTGTCTACATATGTGAAGTTATCCCGTCGTGTGTTTACCACCAACTACGTCAAAATCCAATGGAAAAATCCCTATGTTTTTTGTCGAGGAAACCCTTGCAACGCCAACTTTCATGTCGGACTACAAAAACACGTAATCCCTGTATCAATTTATTGAGATGGCTATCTTTTGCAGTGTTGGGCTGGGCGGAATGGCCGGATGCAGCACGCGCGTGCATCAGTAGAGGGAGGAGAGAGAGAGAGAGAGAGAGAGAGAGAGAGAGAGAGATAGAGGGAGAGAGAGAGAGGTACAATATTCTGCCAATACAGATTTATCTCTTCTGCTCTAATTCATCGGGAACAAAAAACACTGTGGGTCGATACATCCCTTCCTGTGTTCTCTCTACCTCACTTTGAACACACACACACACACACACACACACACACACACACACACACACACGCACACACACACACACGCACACACGCACGCACGCACGCACGCACGCACACACACACACACACACACACACACACACACACGAACACGTACACACACACGCGCAAACAGCTGCTTAATGCGTCCCTCCTCGCGCCAACGGGTGGCCGCCTGGCTCCTCGCGCTGCCGTCGGGGAGCAGTGGAGAGGAGTGCGCGCGCCGCGGCCGCCTGGAGATGATCTCGTTCTGGTTGCTGTGCTGGAAGCTGTTGGTAGGTAAATAGACAAACCACCGACACACGTCAGCGTCTTCTTGATGATAAACAGCCAACACGTTTCCCGGGCTGCGAGTCTCATTGCGCGGGGAAGTTTGGTGTATGCGCGAGGCTTTGGATTAGCTCGAGCTAACATCGAAGCTCGGTTCGCTTGGGTTCTGTTTGTGCGCTTATCTGTCACGATGTTGGTGATTTGCCCGATTTTAGGATGCTTTCTTATGTAATACATTTAACTCAGCACTCAATATAATCTGTTATCATCAGAATATCACACTGAAGGAATATAGGCCCATATATATGAATGAATATAACAGAAGAGTGAATTGTTGAATGCTGATTGATGAGGCTACATTTCCTCATCATCCACACATTATATCTAAAGCCGCTCTGTAATCCCCCCCCCCCCACACACACACACACACACACACACACACACACACACACACACACACACACACACACACACACACACACACACACACACACACACACGCACACACACAGAGATGTGCCTCCGGCTGTAAATTGGGGCACAACAGAGGCTTGAAGTAAAGTCAACTTGACATTCTACGGTGTCTTTCATATAATTGTATTTTCCAAATTCAAATAAAAGTTGTGCAATTGGACAGAGGGCTAGACAGACAATCAATAAGGTCATGGGTAAGGTCCAGGGAGTGATCACTAGCGTGGATTAGAGTGGAGAGCTCTCAAATGCCTCCCCATGACTTCTCTGAAGATTTGGCTGTACTAAGCATACATTGATGTAATCACTGCAGAACAATCCATGCACTGTCATTAAATCTTCTTCATAAAGGCTTATGAAAGCCCGGCGACTGAGGCTTTTATCTAATCGATTTCAGTAATGATTTAACTCCCTGCTGATGTTTGAGTGATGGAGAGATCATGGTGCAATGAACTTTGGATGAAGCTTGTTCTGAGAAAATGCCTTGAGAGCCTGAACAGATCACACTTAGCTTCATGGGTCAAAGATGCAGAGCATTACAATGCTTGAATACTGTACATCAATTGTGTTTCTGTTGTGATATCAGTTCTTCTGTTTGTTAATATCTTGATATGGCCCTATTATGCTCTTTTTCATAATTCAAAGTTCTGTACTTCTCATTACATTGATATACTCATCATACGGCTCAGGAAGGGCAAAGGAGCATTTACGTAACTGAAAATGGTGATTACTTGGATCTATCGCCTGACATTGGGACTTAACTAAAAAAAGAACTGAATATAGCAGATTGCCTTCCTCTTACTGTTACCATAGCAATTCTTCTTCTCTGTCACCAACACATGCCTGGAACGACAGACCATAATATTCTGCTAACCCACTCACAGCCAACGCAGTGCCACCATGATAACAATATGAGGGCTTGAGTTTAGTACACTCTGCTATAATCCCTGCCAGTGGTGGTTGGTGGAAAATATTTTGGGTGGGGCTATGGAAATGGTGACAAAATCATACTAGGGCGGTCCGGGGGATCGTCCCCCGGAATGATTTTTTGAGAAATGACCCCTTAAATGATGACTTCTGGTGATGTTAGAGGGGGGGGGGGTGAACTGCAAAACACTGGTGTTTTGGGAAGACTCAAATTATTCAATTCCCATTTAAAATCAGGAGACTAAATACGAACATTGTGTGTGTGTGTGTGTGTGTGTGTGTGTGTGTGTGTGTGTGTGTGTGTGTGTGTGTGTGTGTGTGTGTGTGTGTGTGTGTGTGTGTGTGTGTGTGTGTGTGTGTGTGTGTGTGTGTGTGTGTGTGTGTGTGTGTGTGTGTGTGTGTGTGTGTGTGTGTGTCATACTTGCCAACCCTCCTGATTTTCGCGGGATACTCCCGCATTTCTCCCAATTTCTGACAAAATCAGATTTACTCACGACTGTTTCCACTCGGACTTTAATACAGCTACACCATTGTTTGGTTTCCATGGTAGCGCGTCTCTTTAGCAGCACGCGCAACTCAAAGTCTGAGAGGGTGAGGAAGATGAAAACTGAACAAGAATCGACAACTCGACCCTCTGATCACTCCTTTCCTGTAAAATACAGGTCCAGCCCACACATATGCTCCATGGTGCTACAGGCATTGCCCTTACAACTACAATAAGCATGTAAATGTTAATCTACAGCTCCGGCAATCCACTAGCAGTCTACACCTGCAGACAACTACTGTAGCGTCACCTTGGATACGAGCCCAAACAACTCACAGACACACAGGCCAGGGCGCTGAAAGGGCGCCCTTTGAGCATCAGATCTGACGACGCTGATTGGCTGAAATTATGTTTTGGCGGCATAGTTTACAGATAGCAACAGTCAGCTTGTTGGCTGCTGCTGCTCTGGCCGAGGGCTCCTTTCTACCGCCCGGACGAGAGAGGGTAATGATACACGCTGTGGCCAGCCAGGAAACATGTGACTTATCAGTAACTTTAGACATCGTAAAACTATTTTAAACGAGATTTTATTGTAGATTATACATTTTACTGATACCAACTATATCATATTTACCTTGTTCTTTAAAAATAAAAATAAAAAATATATATTTTTTGGAAATATATTTTTTTATTTATTTTTAATTTGTAATGACAATCAAACATGTAGGAAGAGAGGGGGCGGTGCCCCTAGCGCCCCTATGAGCCGGCCGCCACTGATCCCTGCTATGGAATGGTTACAGTTATAAGATAATCTACCAGTGCAGTACTGAAGTATGCTTTTCTTTTTATAAGGCAATCATTGCTATTTAAATGTTCACATAAAACACATAAAGCAATAGAATGTTACAGTTCAGTGCTTTATAAACCAGCATTAGTATTTTTGAAATCAAGCCTTTGAAAGACAGGAAGCCAGTGTAAAGACCTCAGAACTGGACTGATCCACTTTCTTGTGTTAGTGAGGACTTGATCAGCAGCGTTCTGAATCAGCTGCAGCTTTCTAATAGATTTGTTTTAGTAATGTAAATGCTTAAAGGGATCACATTTCCACCAGGAAAAGATAAGAAAGGAAAGGTTAAAAAGAACAGAACCAAAAATGATATCGAGACTCACTCCTCATGCTGTGTTCACACCGGACACGATGCGAATATTCGCTTCGCTCTAATCGCTCCTATTGCATCGCTCTAAACGCTCGAGTTTCACCGCGGCTGTCAGCTGTGTTTACTCGCATCATTCAAACAAGAAGCGCCGGCCAGGGGACTACAACTACAACAAAATGAAAATATTTGGCCGTGATCTAATTGTAATACACGTTTTAAAATGATGCCGAAGTAACAACATACTGATACCGGTTAGTAAAAACTATTAAGTAATGCTTTGACAAGTCTGCAGACAGACGGCAGGCGAAAAACCTTTTGAAATGCGTGTTTTCTGAATGGAGATCGGGTCGACCAGGCTAAACTAACGTTGTATATGCTCCGTCCGTCCACACTCACAACAACGTCACAGACATAAATAAACCAGCGACTGTATTCACCATGACACAGACAGTCTGTGGTTTGCATTTGTTTAACTTTTGTCTAGTTTCTGAACAGATATGAGGAGCTGTGAGCTCTGTGTGCTAACAGCTAACAGCTAACGTCTGATGTTTTGGTTTTGTGGTTCCACATCATTGAAGGCAGGCTGAGATCCTCACCCCTGATTGGCTACCGCGAGATCGCGTTACACAAATTTGACGCTCAAGTTGAAAAAATTGAACTCGAGCGTTTGTCGCGGCCCCCTCCAATCGCGCCTCGGCATTCGCATCAACCGCTTCATGCGCGCTGTCGGAGCGAATTTGTGTCTGTCCGCATCTCTGCATTGACTTTACATGTAATCGCGCTGCCCCCAAACATCGCATCGCATCCCATGTGAACGCACCATTAGTCGCGATGAAGACTTTTGTATATAATTGAAAAGTATAAAAGTTTAGATTTTGTATTTAAATGTGTACTTTACGATATTGACAAGTCCCAGTTATGAAATTGTAAATCAAAGTGTATATATTTTTAGATTAAATGTAATCAAAAATCATCTTAATCTTATAACAAAAAAATGTTATTTTAAAAAGTTTGTCTTACTACGTCTGAATTTTACCGAAGTGTCTTGTAGTTTTGACTCAACATACATTTTTTGGATTTATTTTGCTTTTTCCTTATCTCATAACTCCAGAAGTGGAAGAAGTACTCAGCCTTTTGACTTAACTAGAGTAGCAATACTCAATTGTAAAAATACTGTGTTACAAGTAAAATGGATTCTTGGATTCAAAATCTAACTTAAATAAAAGTACTAAAGTATTGGATCAAAGTAAAATTAGTTATTATACACAATGGCCCTTTATCAAATGAATGGATTATGATTATTGATGCATAAATGTGTTTATACCAGCTGGTAAAGGTGGGACACATTTTAATTATATATATATTGCTGCTGGACCTTATAACGTGTTATTATATGTTAATGTTTATTTATTAATTTATTTTCATTTTGTCACAGTCTGCTCCATCATTCACCAGTAGTTTTCCATTCACCTGGCTCACCTGTTAACCACACACGTTTTTGCTCACTCTCTTTCTCTACTGCACCCATTTGTCACACTGCATGTATTTAAACCCTCAGCAGACACACCTTCATGCTAGTCTTTCACGCTTTTGTTACCATATTGCCTACCCGGTTCTAGGGGTTTCACCAACTAATCGACTAGTCGACTAGTCGACTACCTTTACCACTAGTCGGCGCTGTAGGCCCTAGTCGACTAGTCGTGGAAAAAATGGAGGTAAACGAGGTGCTGCAAAATGCTTCAAAACACGTCCGACATTCTTATGTATGGCAGTACTTCAACGAAGATGTAACCAACTCCACAGTGAAGTGTCAGTTGTGTACAGCTGTACTGAAGTACAATACAAATGCATCTGCTATGCGCAACCATCTGAAGATGAAACACCCGCTGCCGACAGCTAGCACTAGCAGTAATGCTAGCACCAGTGAGCAACGGACCGGCGTCAGCACTGAACAGAGGCAAACGAACAGCAAGAAAACACGGGTCAACAGTGATGCGGATGATGAGCTACGGGATTACTGCCAGCGGACACCGCATATCCTCACAATGGATAATCCACTGGAGTGGTGGGCAGAAAACGTGCACCGCTTCCCCCGCTTTCGAGGAGCTACCTGGCTATTCCAGCCACAAGCACCCCGAGTGAGAGGGTTTTTTCCCTGGCAGGCAACACTGTCACCCGAAAGCGATCAAGCCTCCTTCCCTCACATGTCGATGCGTTGGTGTTCAAACCAAAAATATGGAAAGGTGGACGTTATGGTGGAGGACAGCGAATAAAGTGTTGCGCAATGCGCTGTTGCGCACTGGATTTACGTGGCATTTATGTAAACAAGAGTTTTTTGCTGTCGATTTTGGTGAGTCCAGTGTTTGTTATTTACTCAGCCATGTAACACAAATTCAAATGCAGTGTTTAATGTTACTGTATGAGTTCCAATAGAAAATACAGTTGTAAACCTCTCTTTGTGTGTCTCTATTATGACGTAACGACTAGTCGACTAGTCGACTACTATTTTGAAAAACTAGTCGACTAGTAAATATTGGTAGTTGTGAAACCCCTACCCGGTTCCGACCCTGCCTGTCCTTGACCTGCCTGCTCTGCCTGTTCCCTGATCCTGCCTGTCCTTGGACTATCCTGCCTTGCCTGCTGTCTGACCCTGCCTGTACCTAAGTTGACCGCCTCGCCTGCTCCCTGACCCTCTGCCCGGCCCTGACTCACCTTCTGCCTGCTGACCTCTGGTTCGTTTGCCTGTACGTCATCCGGCTGATACTGTTCTGCTGGTATCCCTCTGCTCTGGTATTATTACCAATAAAGTACATTACCAATACTCCGTGGTTTCTCGAGTGCTGCATTTGGGTCCTTCATAAGATTGTGACACATTTTGAATGAGCGATTAATCTGAAGCAGTCAGATAAATGTAGTAAAACATTCCAATATTGGCTTCTAAACTGTATAGTATTACAATTCTTAGATAAAGTACAGGCAGCTGAAATCATACTTACAGTATGTAAAGAGGTCCTATTATGCTTTAATGTATAATGACATGACTATGTAACACCCATGATTCTATTCTCTACCGCTCCAACCAGGGGCGTTTTCTGGACCTGGAAACATTCGGGGCTTAGCCCTCAGTGGCGGCGCCAGAGATTTTCTTTTGGGAGTGCTGTGGGGTAGCTTGACGTTTCACAGAGGGTGCTCAAACATGAAGGGTTTCTCATTAAGGTACCGGGCGCACCTGGTGCCCCATGGTCCCTGCTGGCACCGGTTCTCTCTCTCTCTCTCTCTCTCTCTCTCTCTCTCTCTCTCTCTCTCTCTCTCTCTCTCTCTAAATGCGCTATTGCCACACAGGTCGAGGTCGAGATAAATCATATTGTTTGGTGGATGCAGTTTGAACCAGAGTAGCATGGAAAGTGGGATGAACCCTCAGAGACTTGGGGAGACAAAGGCGGACAGAGACAGGGTTTATTACTTTGGTCACTGGGAATGGGCCTACGAACCTAGGTGCCAATTTCCGTGATACCACATGAAGGGGGAAGATCCCTGTTAGAGAGCCAGACCCTCTGGCCGGGCCCGTACTCCGGAGCTGGCCGACGCTTCCGATCTGCCGCCACCTTCATGGGTTCCCCACTCCTTAGAAGAGCCCTGCGGGTGGCGGACTAGATCCGGTGACAACGCCGAACCAGGGCGTGGGCGGACGGGACTGTGACTTCCTTCTCGAGATCCGGGAAGGTAGGAGGTTGATACCCATAGGCAGCCTGGAAGGGAGTCTGTTCATGTTTAGGCCGGTTCGTACTGTTACGACTGAATAAACGGGTTTGAACTCAATTGCAGGACTCACACAGGTTTTTAACAAAAAAGGTTTTATTCAAACCAAAACTCCACGACAGTGGGAAACAAAAACTAAATCACTCTTAACGAGGAAAAACAGTATCAAAACAAAGTCGCTCTTGATGAGGAAACAACACTAACAAAACAAAATCACTTCAATGAGGAAAAAACACTAGGAGCATGAATATAAGAATACTTAGACAAGACTTGTCTCAAAGCTCTGTTTGGGATTCTTTCTGGCATGATACGCTAATAGACTGTCACAAGAAACGAAACGAACTGGCACAGGACAGAGGGAGACGAGGACAATAAATACACCAGGTAATGGGGAAAAGGTGGAAACAATCATGGGCGGCGTCGACAATCACAGGAGTCGGAAACACACAAGGAAGGGAGGTCAGAGTATCTGAAACGAGAGGAAAGATTACTATTCAAAATTAAAGGGGAAAATCACTAGACAAAAACAAAAAAACACTTAACTTACATAATTTGCGAGAGATGACAGTATACAACCTATAGAAATGCAAAACGGCGTCAGTTTAGACGTAATTCTGTCCTCCTCCTTACCGCATCATTTATGAGAAAGCATTTCATAACATTAACCCAACATATTCGAGGTGGTTTTAAATAACATATCCGTATTTATTTATTTCTCCAAGTTATGTTTTTGTGTGCACTGAAGAGTCGCAAACAGGCGTTTGTTTAATCATTTTAAGATTGGCTTTGATCAATGTTTGAAAAATGAATTCTTCATATATGATAAATGAGAGGTAACATTTTATTTATGGTATTATTTCCACATATTTCACATTTGTAATTTGCGATAATGGGCTACATAAATAAAATCTGATTGCTTGATTATTATTATTTTTTTAATGTTTTTATTTTTCTGACAGTTATGGACTTCCATATAATACTAACCAAGAATATCCAGATAATGATTACAATGATTAGTATTCACAGATTTATTAAGTAATGAGGTTTTAAATCAAATATTGTTTGTGTCCACAGAGAGCATCAGCTGGGCTAAGGAGGACAACAGCTGAGCTAACGGATGGTAACCAAGACAACGGTAGCTCCAGCAACAATAACCCTGTAACAGACTCTCCCACTCCTATAGAGCCAACAAGTTCAGATACCATGGAGATCAGCTCATCACCACCGCTAACAGACATGGAGAGAGAAAACTTGGCTAGCTGGCACAGCCAGGAAGTGCTCCATGGGGGGCAGCAGCCAATCACAGATGAGCAGGACAAGGAAGAGGCTGCAGAGAAAGAAAATAGAAAAATAAATGAAGATGAAGAGTGTGATTACCTTGTTTTTGAGATAGGAGAGCAGAAGGGATGGCACAAAGGAGAAGGAGATGAAGGAGGACAAGACACAGAGACAAAAGGAGAGGAGGAAGAATATGGAGGAAAAGGAGACGCAGAAGGAAAGGAAGAAGGGACAGGAGAAACAGAGAGGAAAGATGAAGGTAAAGGAGACACAGAGAGGGAAGATGGAGGAAGAGAAGACACAGAGAGAGAAGATGGAGGAAGAGGAGACACAGAGAGGGAAGATGGAGGAAGAGGAGACACAGAGAGAGAAGATGGAGGAAGAGGAGACACAGAGAGAGAAGATGGAGGAAGAGGAGACACAGAGAGAGCAGATGGAGGAAGAGGAGACACAGAGAGAGAAGATGGAGGAAGAGGAGACACAGTTGAGATGAAGGACTTCTTCAGTCCTTCAGCATCAGAGCCCCTGACGGCCACCCTTGATCCTTTAGACACCTGGGGTCACGACCCCGACAACAGAGATGACCTTAGCGACAGTCACCTTAGCTACTGCCTCCAAGCTGAGCTGGCTGTCGTGTACTCGGACAGCGACACAGGGGAGGACCAATGGGCTGGCTCCACACCCTGTGATGTCACTAACCAGGAAGAAGCAGATGCAGAGGTTGATGATGGAGAAAGCATGGAAGAGGAGAAAGGCTATGAGGCAGAAGTAGAGAGTGTAACAGAGGTGCAGAGAGAGGAAGAAGAGGAGGAGAGGAGGAATGATGGTGAGGAGCAGAGGAGGTCGGGGAAAGATGTTTTCATACGGACTCCTTCGTTCAACTCCACTGCCAGCTCCATAGACCCTGACAGGAAGGTAAGACATCTTTTATTGAAGTTGCAATACTCCCACAGAAGATTTGATGATTGAAGAAAGGGTTGAAGGTAAACTTCAGGGATGCTGCAGCACATCATTATGTGCAGAGGCAGTGCATATAGAGTAGGACCTTTATATAGCTGTCGAAAATGATGGTAGTGTGGGGGAAACTTCTGAAGCAATAGGAGTCAGGACTCAGAGAGAAACGAGGAGAGCTGCAGCTTTGATGGCAAACACTGACGCTTTATTTGGAGCTTCGGCCGGAGAATTCACAAGACATGTCACGGGCAACGGTCTGACCACACGGTTGAGACGCCACAATCAATTCTGAAGACCCTTCCTGTAGCTCCAGGTTTTAACTAGTTCAGAGTGTAATAATCAACATTCTTCAATAGATAGACTAAACAGCTGAGGACACTGAATCACATTTGTTGTCGTTTTTGGCTCGGGGTCCTCTACACCCCGAGAAGGATGTGTTCCTGGTGTCCCACAACAATAACTATCTCTGACCGAGAGTTGCCCGGTCACAAACTGGTAACAACAACAACAACTTGCTAGGGCAGCCCCTCCTTATGGGAGATAACGGCTGATCAAGGCTGGGCATCTGCGTCAGAGGGCGAAAGATGACATGCAGGGGAAATGATTCCCTTACAGGTATGACGTTTGTCTGATGCATTTCCATTAAGTGCGTCCAATTGACATGCTGCAGAGTGCCTGCAAATATCAACGCTGAAGGATATTTGAATCGCTCAGTATTATAGGCAAGGTGTTTACATCTCTGTTTCCAAGATGGAGATTGGGGAGGGGGATTTTTACTTGCAACAACAGCCAAATGCAGTTTATTAACTTACCTGTACCCAAACCTACGGTGGCCGATCTGTGCTACAACGGCCCAAAACACTTGGTTCTGGAGAAACGCACTGCACTTTCAAAACTGATGCAAATATAAAAACCCTGATGTGCCAAAAGACATTCAAATGAAGACACATCCTTAAAAACTTGGCATCATATGCTCAGCATTTGGAAAACATTCGCCAACTTGATGAAACATGCGCAGTGTTTACTAAAAGCGTAAACAAAACGCTGCAAATACAAAATACTGTTTTGGGCCGTTGTAACAAGTTTGCACCTGTGGGGCACCGTACAGACCTCCTCACTACAACACTTGAATGGGATTTTAGTGACCCCCTCACCCTCCAGCTCTGTGGCAGAGTGAAACATCTGTATGAGGCTCCTTCTTTAAAACAGCAGCATGTTTGCGCTTCACTTCCCTCTCTTCGGCAGAAGGAGGAACTGTCGTAACTCTTTATAACCATAGTTTTGTATCAGAACATTTAGAAAACAAATAAATAAAATAATATTTTTGTTGATGCGTAATGATGACGTTTCTTTTTCTTTAAACCTCTTCTTGTTATTTGATGTTTATTCGCTGCTTGGTTTTTGCCATAGCCACTCTAAAGATTCAAAAATGTCAAAAAAAAATCCACATGTCAGATACATTTAATCTTAATTGAAAAAAAAAAATTACAATGTAACCTTCAAGTTGTAGTCGCAATAATACATGCTGGTTGAGTCAGGATTAATGCAGACTTCCTGTTGGATGGTTTAATAACCCAATGTAACTCACAACTACTTGGTTTGGAATGGTGATCATGCTAACCTGCAAACAAGGTGGAATCTAATGAAGGAAGTTGTCAATGAACCATATGGTGAATGGACTACATTTCATCTGTGTACTAGTAGTAGTAGTAGTTACTAGTAGTAATGATGCATTCAAATGTTCTTTTATGGTGTTTTCCTCTGTGTGTTTTAATCTCATCTGAACCTCCCCCTCAGGTTCCTGCAGACTTCTGTGTCCGGATGGAGAGCCACAGTGAAAATGTCTCCAACGAGCATGTGGACTTCCTGTTGGCCCGGCAGCAGTGGAGGAATATGGAGAAAGAGGTCAAAGGTCAGCCGATCCCCAAACCAGGGCTCAGAGCCCAGGGGAGCTTCCAGGGCACCCACACATCACTGTACCCCCCCACACGCAGCCCCCGACTCAAACACAGGTGAGAAAGGATAGAGCTATTTTCAAAAAACACAAACTGTGAAAAGCGCCCAAAAAGGTCTCCAACTTGGTAATAACCTGTCATTCACAAGGTAAAACATACCCTGCTCTTTTGTTTATTTAATATAAATGGGAACATCATTTACCAAATGAAAATACTGTTTTGAAGAAGACTTAAAAATTGAGAGTGAAACCTTGTACTAGGAAAGTGTTTACTAAGGTAAGTGAGAAGTACAGTAGGTTCATTTTGTCTTGACTTCTTTCTGCAGACAGGGGTCAGCCCCTGCAGGATATTATAGAGAATGCAGGTTAAAGCACCTCTACATTGACATGTAATTTTTCAGGTTACTGCTTGTTAACAACAAGACTAGATAGGAATCCTCTCATGTCCCCAAATCAATGTAATGTAATGTAGAACACAGATTAGCATCAGTGAATGGGATGTGACCTTGATTGCTTATATCAACTCACAAATCAGGTTTCTCTTTACCCTACATCTTTGAATACGGATCACTAAGTGTGACATTTTAAACTGTAGCCTGATTTCAATGAACAACTGGAACAAGCTGATACACAATAAATGAGATGCTGTCAGATTCAGTGGGGAACTGTGTTTCACGTGAACCTTAACCTTTACAAGGAGGGGTCTTACCTGTGGCAGAAATGATCTTTTATTTTACGATCATCTTATCCTAAGCTGTGTTTTCTCCTGTCCTGACAAAGGGAGATCCATCCGGCCCCAGTCCCCAGGGAGCTGGCCCACGCCCTGTCCCCCAGTTCAGAGGACTCGGGCCTGGACAACGTGTCGTACCGCAGCGCGATGGAGGAGCCGGAGAGCGCCGTGGAGAGAGAGATCCGGCTGACCCTGGAGCGAGAGGAGCGGCACCGCAGGGAGCGGGGCGGGGTCTCACACGGCCTCGCTATACCCAGGTAACCAGAATCCAGCTGACGGTCTACAGTATGATACCAAACCCTACACAGCAGCATTGTGCACTCTTTCTGGTGCAGTAACGGCCCGTTCACACAGCGGCGTGCGTTGACGCTTGGCGGTGGGCGTATCTGAAGCTTGGGGATTTTTTGCGAGCAACGCGACCAACAACCAATCACATGAATCTCCCGCCCCCGACATACAAAGTAATAGCAATGTTAAAACGAAATAAACTGGATATAAAATCCCCAAACAGGCGAAAACCTACCAGTTTCACCCACTGTCTCTGCCACCTTCCTCCATACCTGGCTCCTCCGGTTTGTATCCCGGTAGATGAACAGCGACTGATCATACAGCACCAGGTGATTCACTACCGCTATAATGAATTTTTCCTCCATTTTTTGGAATATGAGGAAATGACCTGAATAGTCTCTCCCAGCATACACGCGGTTTGATTGGCTAGCGCTTGTACTGGCAGATTTGCATAAACGGGATTTCATTGGCTGAAGCTTCTGCCGAGGCGCCAAAAGTTGAACATTGCTCAACTTTTGAAGCGAGCAACGCCAGCAACGCGTCGCGTCGCTTCCCAAAATGCAGTTCGGCAAAAAGTGACGTCACCCCATTCAAAGGGAATGGTGAAGCGTCAACGCACGCCACTGTGTGGACGGGCCGTAACGGCCGGCGGCGTGCGTTGAAGCTTCAACGCTTCTGCCCATTCACTTTGAATGGGGTGATGTCACGCTTCACCGAACTGCATTGTGGGAGCAAAGCGTAGCTTTTGCTCGCTTCAAAAGTAGAGCAATGTTCTACTTTTTAAGCTTCGACGCAGCGTCAGCCAGTCGAATCATATGCCAGTACAAGCTGTAGCCAATCAAACCGCTGCTTGTGTGTCCGGGGCGGGAGATTCATGTGATTGGTTGTTGGTCGAGCGTCAGACATGCCCGCCGGCAAGCTTCAACGCACGCCGCCGTGTGTAGGGGCCGTAAGAAGAGTGGGGGATGGGTTGTATTTGGTTTTCACTATTCTGGAGGAAAACTGAACATAGGCTTTGGTTACCTCCAGAAACAGAGCCCAAGTTAGAAGAGATAAATGAATGGGATCTTTGCACTGAAATGTTTACATTGTGTTGCTGTCTTCAGTATTATACTTGTAAAGGTGTATACTATACGATAGGAATACTACTCAAACTGAGCTAGATAATCAATGAAAAATAATTCAAAAAATGCTCCTTCTGACATTTCTTTATTTAGTCCTTAAACAACTATTTTCTTGCTGTTTTTTATACTAAATAAATGTTGTTATTTTTTAAGTTGATTAAAGCTTATGCTTTCGTTTTGACTGCAGCTTTGGGCAGAGTGTGATCAGGGGCCTCATTGATAACGCCGTGCGCAGGATTCACGTTGGAAGGTTGCTTACGTAGTAGAAATCCAAAAAATAGGGACAGAAATGTTCCGACATTTTCCGATTCACCAAACATTGCGTACCGGTGAGGAAAGTGCGTACAGCACTTCCTACGCCGGTTTCCCTTTATAAATCACAACCGACTTGAAATGCGGTGCAGCTTTTGAGGGCTTCACGTAACACCCATATTTGGCTATACATAGTCAAAGAAACGCCCATTCAATCATTCATTTTGACTGACTTTATGAAGAAGATTACAGGAAATGACGACAAAACAGCTAAAAAAGACATCTCATTCTATTTTTGGGATCGAGATAAATCATATTGTTTGGTGGATGCAGTTTGATCCAGAGTAGCAGCATGGAGGTCGGATCGTCACCAAAATAAATAAATAAGCGGTCCGAAAAAGGTTAATGCCAAAAAGAATACACATAGCCTAAACTTCCTCAGGCAGTGTGTTTGTGCCGGGGACAGGAGACACCCCCTTGATGAGAAACTGTAAGAAATGATCGGGGAATCCCTCTGGAGTGGAGTCATGACGACTGGATCTGAATTATTTGTTTGTATTTGGTGGTTTGTGTCCCAGCTGTTTACCACATATGGTGTTCTTAGTTTCCATACCTCCTGTGTTTTACGAGCGACTTATCAAGTCTTGGCAAATGGCATAAAACACGATTAAACGTGATAGTATATTAAACCATGCTCGTATCTACAACCTATAGAAATGCAAAACGGCGTCAGTTTAGACGTAATTCTGTCCTCCTGCTTACCGCATCATTTATGAGAAAACATTTCATAACATTAACACAACATATTCGAGGTGGTTTTAAATAACATATCTGTATTTATTTATCTCTCCAAGTTATGTTTTTGTGTGCATTTCACACAGGCTCTGCCCTCTACTGGACTCTTTGGGTACTACCCTTAACCATGGTATGCGAGCATTCACATACTGAGTTGCATAAACGTAGCCGGCCAATCGGGGCGAGCCTACCTGAATGCGCGCGCAGGCCCACAGTATATAAGGCGGCTACACCTCCTGCCTGTCATCCTACACCCTTTTCAGCGAGCGGCATAGGAAAGACAGGGCCCCTAGGTAGAGGGCTCCGCCTGTGCTTATATAACCAGGGTACAATATGTAACCCACCGTTATATTTCACTCAGGCACTCCACTCAGTGGAGCCCTGATGGATAAACACCCTGTCGTTCAACAACATCGACCCATCACACTGCATGATTGGCCGGCTACGTTTTTTGCAACTCAGTATGTGAATGCTCGCATAGCTTGGTTAAGGGTAGTACCCATAGAGTCCAGTAGAGGGCTCCGCCTGTGCTTATATAACCAAGGTTACAATATGTAACTCATCATTATATATTGTGTCAGTATGACCAGGTCGGTTGAGTCTGTGTTCAGTAGAAGTTTGATATGAAGCCAAACATGTACTGGACCGCGTCAAACTAGAGTCAGCAGCCCCCTCTGACTGAACATAATAACACTGAGAGCCTCTCCACTAGGCAACAGTGAGTCCTCAAGCTGCTATTAGTAACAGCTTGAGTCAAATATTAACAGCCAGTCAAATGTTAATATCACAGCAGTGACATCACCAGCCAGAGTCAAATATTAATATTACAGCAGTAACATCACCAGCCGAATATTAATATTACAGCAGTGACATCACCAGCCAGAGTCAAACATTAATATTACAGCATTGACATCACCAGCCAGAGTCACTCTTTGGGGAAAGTACGATGAAAGAAATATTTAAAGGTGTATTATCTTTTCTACTAGCAGGCATCTTTGACATTTTATAAAGTTATGGCTAACACTTTAGCAAACAGTCTCCATGCCCAAGACACAGCATAGTCACATTTTAATTTGGTGTAAATGTAAGTCCAATATTCACTCTCTTTCATATCTGCTTTTAAGAAACATGTCTCTTTTTAGCTCTTCTAAATGCTCCACTTTATACACCAGCTTATCATCAACGTTGTCTGTGTGCGTTCTGCTGATGGCAGGCGGTGTGTCGTGGGTTTATCAGAGCAGTGCCTCCTGTTAGCAGTGTGTGCGTGACTCTGAAGGCTGGTAGTACAAAACAAAGAGGTAAAAGAGGCTAAACTGCCCTGCAGAGTTGAGAACAGCTGAGTTGGTGACAATGACCTGATGGTATCTCTTTGATCCACTGTTAATGTGATATGGTACAGTTGAAAAGGAATCTAACTTCGATACAACTAACGTTAATATCTAGGTCGTCTCCGATACCGAGCTCCGGTGCTGATAAGGCTCCGGAAAACTGCCGTCCAATCTTTTTAGGACTTCAAAACCCCCCAGAATCTCCAATCTTTTTAGGACTTCAAAACCCCCCAGAATCTACACGCAAGATCAACGTAATCTGCTTAGGGGGGTGCTTACAGTGTGGCCTCTAACACCAGCAGCCCGTCGTATCACTTATTTCAGGCGCTAAAGCGTTGGATGTCCGACCGCCAGGATAGCAAAAGGCATTGTGTAGTGCAGTAGGTGTTGGTGGGCTGGTAGAACCCCAGAGCAGTATCAAAACTGCCCCTGGAGGAGAAACCCAGTGTCGTTGGGAGACTCCCTGGTAATTAGGGCAGCTTCAGAACCCACAATCCCTAACCCCACTTTTGATCCCCAGTTATATCAATCAAAACAATGCAAATGTAATATCAACCACAGCCAGAGTCAAACATTAATATCACAGCAGTGACATCACCAGCCAGAGTCAAATATTAATATTACAGCAGTGACATCACCAGCCGAATATTAATATTACAGCAGTGACATCACCAGCCAGAGTCAAACATTAATATTACAGCAGTGACATCACCAGCCAGAGTCAAATATTAATATTACAGCAGTGACATCACCAGCCAGAGTCAAATATTAATATTACAGCAGTGACATCACCAGCCAGAGTCAAATATTAATATTACAGCAGTGACATCACCAGCCAGAGTCAAATATTAATTTTACAGCAGTGACATCACCAGCCAGAGTCAAATATTAATATTACAGCAGTGACATCACCAGCCAGATCCACATCAGCAGAGCATATGTCATATTTTAACATCAATCAAAACCACATCAACCACAGTGACCAATGTGAAACTATAGTTTAACCTTAGCAGGGTTCCTATTCCCCTTAAACAATTTAAATCCAAATGATCAACTAATGTCAGCCTTTTCCAAGGAAGGGTGTTCTTACCTGACTCTAAGCCCAAGCTGATACCTTCAGAGACCATGAGAGAGACCAGGAATTGGGTCGAAATGTACAAAGTACAAACCGGTTTTATTATGGAATACAAATAAATAAATAGAGGATTTACAAGAATCCCAAAAATAACAAAGACACCAAGTCAAAATACAAAAGCAACAGGTTCACAAGTCAAATGTCCTAGAGTGGTCTAAAAGAGCCCAGGCCCAGGGCCCAGGGCCCAAGAGCCAAGACCCAGAATTAAACTTCCAAAAAGTTCCCCCAAGCTCTAAAGGCATCCTGTTTCTCTTCACACATCATCTTTTAAAGTCTCTTGCCTCCTCCTTCTCTGCATCAGGAGGTTTCCCCTTTTCTATCTTTGAGGGAGAAGGATCTCACGTAATGTTCAACTTTTACTTAATGAAAAATTCAAAATGTAAAGTTAAAAGAAAACAAATAAAGACTTATCGTAATAATATGCAATTTTGACAAAAGGGAATATGAACATTTTTCATGAAAGCAGAACACATTGTCAATGTCATGTTTAGAATCAAGTTTTTTCCTTTAAACATTTAATTTCGAATATGCAAACTTTATACTTTAATTTATGAACAGAGACTTAATTTATTAACAGAGACAATAGAGACAGCTTGTCTCTACGATTCGCTGGCCAGGAAGTTGGTTCAAATCTTTACGTAGTCCGTCTGCATCCTGTGTGCATTGTTGTCCTGAACCATTGTAACCGTTGTCAAGGTGTCAAAAACCACAAAGCCTTCCTAGAATTGTGGAACTTTTATGCTTTGCTTGCCCCTTCTAAAATGCATAATGTGCATAGGTCAAGAGTTCAGGATGTTCTGTCTGGTTTCACATGTCTGATAAGACATTATTGAGACATACATCCTTTCCATCAAACCAAATTATAGCCAATTTTTTTTTTTTTATTAATGGTAAGCTTAATAGAGGTAGGCGAGGTAAAGGTGAGGTCTGTCACGGCCACTTAAACAGCAGATTTGTCAACACAGTATTTACAATAACTGCAGTAAAGCTCTATCTACTTAACCTAATAAAAAGTTCGGCCAAAATGAGCTGATTGATGCTTTTTGGTTGCTCTGTGTTCAGGCCCTCCACCCTGCAGACAGGACGGTCTCCACCCAGACCTCCAGCCTGCCGGACCCCCACCTTGTCCATCTCCCCCTCTCCATCCTGCTCCTCTTCCCTCCCAAGGTCTGGCTACCATGAAATGACAGCCAACAACGTCATTATCCTGGAGCCGGACTGCTCAGGCTACGCCTCCAGGAACCGCTTACTCTCCTCCGCAATCGGGGGCCTCTCTGATTGGCCAACAAGCCAGGACGCGATGCCATCTGCCAACGTCATCGTCGTGGAAACCTCCACTCTCATCATTCGCAGCGCTTCAGAATTCTGCCTAAGCTCCGACCCGGTGTCAATGGAACTGCAGGAGAGCACCTTCTCCTCCAATCCGTTCTTCAAGCTGCGCTCCATCAGCAGCCAATCGCTGGTGGAGAAGGAGATCCGCATGGTGAGGCAGAGAGAGGAGGAGTGGAGGAGGCAGAAGGAGGAGATGTGGAGGAAGAGGAGGGAGGAGGACTGGAAGAGAGGAAGAGAGAGGTACAACACAGTGCTGGTGTCTCCAGGCCTCAACGACAGCATCAGCTTCAGCGGTACGTCATCCAGAGGTTCAAAGTAACTGTACATTTACTCAAGTACTGCACTCAAGTGCAATTTTGAGTTACCTGTGCTTTACTTGTACTACAACATTTTTCTACTTTGTACTTTTACCCCACCACCATTTAGAGGTAAATGTTGTGCTTCTACTCCACTACATGTATTTAATACATTTAGTTACTTTACAGATGTGGATGAATGATGTGAAATCTAATCAAGTGTTAAATCAGACTTTAGTTCCACCTGGAGTAAATTCACAAGCTACCCTGCAGTATACAAAGTCATTCAAACTAGCTGCACCTTTACCAGCTTTGAGAACACTTTCATGATCAATCATTATAAAACATATCCAGGGGCGGCGCCAGGGGGTAGCTTGGAGTTGCTATAGCAACTCCAACAATTGGCCTAGCAATGACTTAGCAACCCCATTGTTTTGTTATGAAAATGTATCTATATATATTTATACACATTCCCGCGAGATCTATCAGTGGTCGTTATAAGTTAAAGCGTGAACTGTTAATTGGCTAATGTTGTTATAATTCTCCAACCCAGTCTCATTCTAATGGCTTGCGTCTATTTCACGTGATCTTCACATTTCGTCCTGCAGAAAAAAAAAAAACATGGCCGAACTTCGTTTTATTCTCGGTGTAAAATGCCTATTTTAAAGTTAGTTTGGCCATTAAAATTAGTTTTGTTGTCATTTGATGCAAGAAATATGAGTTGCTATTTCAAATTATGTGTGCAGTGGATGTACATGATCTTTAGTTTGCTAGTTATTACGAAGATTACTTCAGGAAATTGTGTCTATAGCCTACAACATTTTCATTGTTACCAAGGTGGTTGCTAGGGACGCTGCTGTAAAATGGTGTTATCTTTATTGCTACCCCCTTCCCCGTCAATGTATAGTGGGCAGCATTAATATATACCCACATGACAGCTAAGGTCAGAAGAGCTTTATTTAACAGCTTATGTTTGTGACCCCTCCTGTTGTTAATTGATAAGCCTGAAACATGCACTTGTCAAGGTTTAGAGGCACATTTTGACACACATACTTTATTGATCCCAAGTTGGAAACATTTACGTTACATCAGCATGTGTAACAGTTGTAAACAAGCGGCAAACTCTGGGGAAGAGCCGGGACGCCAATGCGGAAGTGCCTCAAACTGCAGTTCATCTAGTGGCCAGTAGGAGCAGTCTGCAGAAGGGAGCAATTTCCATAGACCCCAATGTTAAAATGCCCAACTTTAGAGCAGAATTACATCGTGGTTCAAAAAACCATATTCTCTGTATAGTTAGATCCCCCCTTCATGAATATGGATTGGGGGGGTGAATTTTTTCTCAAGTCATCTGTTTAATTAATATTAAGCCTTAAATATTTTTGCATAAATTAGGGCGTGGTCCCTTTGATGGACATGTACATGCCTCACTGACAGCTAACAGCAACTTGTCCACTCTGCTAGGCTACAACCATAGAGGCTACAACGTTAGTTAGTTGTAGTTACTGCAGGGCTCTCAAGTTTTGAACAGAGTTCAGAGTGAGATTTTGGCAGCGGTGTTTGGTACTCCAACTTCTGGCTCCCCTCAAAGTTCCCATGAAGCCCTCTGTACCGCGAATGTCAACGGGGGGGGGGGGGGGGGGAGTGTGCTAGTTTGTTTGAGAAATTGCGGCGCAACTTGGTGGGCGGTACCCTGGAAAGAAATCTCTGCGTGATAAATACAAGGTGAGACTTGAGAGCTCTGTTACTGTACTTGACCCTTTAGCTTTAGCCGTGTTCGTGGTGATTGTGCCTTTTAGGGAATATTGTTACAAATACCAGACAATTAAAATGTTGTGCTGTGCGCTTGAATGTACTAACAGAACTTCCAAGAAGTTTAAAATAATAATATTATACATGTCCCGTTCACAGGTGTTTGTGTGCTTGGTAGCTTAGCTTGTTACTTATTAGCCAGCTAAGGACGTAACCCTTTATACATACATTTTAGTTTACGATTCAGCCTTGGGTAAGACTTTTATAGTCTATGGCTATGACGCCCATAATGCTAAACGGGAGAAAATGTTAATAGGGGACCCAATTATCCCAGTGGTGGCCGCCGGAGCTAACGGAGCCGCAGGGGGCTAGCTCCAGCCGGCGTCCCGGAGCTAGCCCACTGCGGCTCCGTTAGGTCCCGGCGGTGGAGTCCGTCTTTTCTTAACGTGTGAATGACAAGCATTAAGAATAACAAAACATAGCTAATTCTCTTGCAGATTGTCTCATTTGATTATGAATGTAATGTTTATATAGGGGAACTACACTGTTAGCAGTAACTTGGTATGCACGTATTTCATGTTAGCTAGAAAATCAACACGTAATGAAATAAGACCCCACGGTTTGATGATTAATAGGTGTGTGGGCTGTCTTTCATTTTGACACACAGAACAATGGGGGCTATCCACCTTTATCCACAATGTAAAGTAATTCACACAGCCTCTTCCCTCTTCTCTCTTTGAGGAGCAGCAGGTTCAGCTTTCAGAACAAAGTAACAAAAAACTAAAATGGCATTCATTTTTTAAAATATGTCGTGGAATAATAGATTTATTTATTTTTCTTCTCAAGACAATACCAGAATGTGTATTTTATGTTAGTATTTCAAAAAATCTCTTGGGGGAGAATCCCCCCAGACCCCCCTGCAGGGGTTGGGTTTTCAGCATGTCAACTCTTTCACCTGTCGGGAAATTGCAGGATTGGCTCCAGTTCGCCCTTTTTATTTACTAAAAGACAAATGTACCTTTTTATTTCATACAGTTCAATTTGGATTGAGACAGGGAAATAATCTAAACCTCACGCATGGCGTTTCACTGTCAAGGGGAGCGTGTATGTAATTACATTGCAAATACTGACTTGAGCCCCACCACTGTATGGGTTAGCCCTACCATACAGATGTAGCGTTTCATTTCAGACGCCTACCCGTGCGGATCCGTGATCTGCACGGGGTGGGCCCCTGCTGAAAAGGAAAACCCCCCCGCAGGACTTGATACGCCCCCTTGATAAATAAATGTAATGTTAATGAAACCAGCTGCAATGGATCATGGATCCACCAGGGGGAGCCGTGAAAAGCTGCCACACTGGAACTCATGTGAAATAAACAGCTGATAGATCTACAGGTGTCTGATATAGCGGATATTTGTTAAGATCCATATGTCACGGATGGGATCATATTCTTTGCTAAATAAGAGACATGTAATCATTTACAAAACATCACCATGTTTTTATTTAACAAAATAATGTTGTTTAATTCACGTAGGTGTAGGTACAAAACCATCGCTATGTTTTTTCATCAGGAAATGCAGCCCGGCTCAAACAAACGATTTTCAATCATCATCCTCACGATCATTTAATGTATCATATGTTTGCGAATTGAAATGAAAGCACTAATACATGTAGTTTAATCCACGTGAGTTTACAACAACAAAAATAATCGCTTTGTTTTTATATCACATCCGACCGGAGGAAAATGCAGCACGGCTCTCACTACCGATAATCCTAATCCCAGAGGCAAACAATAATATGTACAGTGTTAATAGTTTACTGTATTATTAGTGTCTAATATTACTGCTATAACAATCACACATTTAGTTGTTAAAATCAGACCGTGTTTTTTTTTTAAACAGTCTGAATGAAACGGCAGCTCTCAGGTGATCAGGTGTGTGTTTACCAGTGTTGGGACTAACGTGTTACAAACTAACGCACACAACTACCTTTTGCGGTAACTAATAACGTTACTAGTTAACTATTCCCATTCAGTAACGCCGTTATAGTTACTGTGATTTAAATGGGTGCGTTACTGCGTTACATTATGTGATCCAACTGAACCGAATCTCCCTGCGGATGTAATTTACAGGCGAATACAGCGATGTCCTCTCACAGTACCATGGAAAAGTGAAATTGAGCAGAGAGGAGTGATGATTGGTTAACGCGGGGTAACATTTCAGGGTAAGCCAATCAGAGACAGAGTTGGGCGGGTCTTGCCTTATGGGGAAAATACACAGACACACAAACACATGCTAAGGCTAACACACCAGCGACGTGCGGTCAGGGGAGGCAGGGGAGGCAGAGCCTCACCTGTCATACTCCAATGTAACGGAAAAACAACTAAAGAAAAACTAAATAGTAATAATAATAAAATGTCTCCACTGATCTATGATGTAAGTGTGATTTATGTATGATTCCAATCGCTTTTTAAAGTCAAAATCAACAAATGTGCCGAGCACCGCTACAACTACGGGTAGCGATGAGAAGTGAGGCAGGGACGAGCTCTGCCTCTCGTAAGCCCATAGTAACTTGCTAGAGCGCGGGCACTAATTTAGCGTGGGCACTTATTTTGTGAGCGCGCTCAAGCCAGTTACTGTGGGGTGAGGTGAGGCACAGATGAGCTCTGCCTCACCTCAGAATGCGTCACCCCACAGGAACTGGCTGGAAAGCGGGCCCTAAGCGCATGCCTGTTACCATCTCACTGTATGTCACCAATGTAATGTTTATAGATCCCTTTATTACATTTATTCTTGCCATCCATAGTCTCTAAATAACTTATTTCACGTATATATGATATTTAGGCTCGCTGGTCTCATCATATAACGGCAATGAAAAAAGCACCTGGAGAGGCAGCCATAACCTCTGCCGCACTGAAGGGGGCGCACATGAGCCCACAGGTTCTTGTTGCTACTGTTATTCTACGCAGAGACGGTAGACACAAACAACAAACTAGACTTTTGAAATTACAGGAAGATAAGCAGGACTTTTACAAAAAACTAATAGAGATTGTTGTCCAGAAGGATAGCATGGACTTCATCTTCAAGTCAAGGTAAGACCACAATTGTAATGAAAATGGGATCTTTCTAAGAAAGAACAATCCAATATTTAGATGTTGGGTATCCTTTTGTTGAACGATCTGTTTAAAATGAATCGAAGCATCAGACTAAAAAAGCTTTTGAAAATAGCCGAATATTTCGATTAAGGTACAAATATAATATTTGTAAATCTGACTCTGAAAGAGTCAGTGCCTCACCAGCCATGAACCTCACCGAACGTCACTGTAACACACACACATACACGGCAACGCCCACCACCAGCACACACACACTATGGCAGATGCAAGTATCAGCGAGAGCAGCAGCGCATTTACAACTTGGAGATATAACCACTATTTTCAATTTGTGGTGATAAAGGACGCACAAAATATTACGGTCAAATGTAAACTGTATGCAGGACAGAAAGCATTGTTCACATCGAATAACAGCAATGCCGATCTCCTGAAGTCGCTAAAGACCCCACCGTCTCAACCACCGGCAGTGACCCAGATGGAGCAACACCATCTAAACAGCCAAAAAACGATTTTTTAAAATCGCCACATGTCACCCAGAGTCAACTAAACAGATTGATTGCTGAAAATAGTTTGTTTGTCTTCAGTGTCAGTCTGACCGTTTATTATTTATCTAATTAATTACTGCCAAAAGAGTGTAGTTCTTGTTTAATTGTTACACTGCCAAAATAGTGTAGTTGTTGTTAATGTGTACACTGTGGTGATTGACATTATTCACCCACGGATCTATGGGTTGGGGTATTGTTCTGCACGGACATTTTAGTGAACCGGACTTCCTGTTTCCGCCGGTCTTCGCTTCCCCGGGCATGATGTTGTTTACAATGGTTTTCAGATGCTAAATAAAAGTCTAGCTTGTACCTTTGATACCCCGCTTCCGACTCCCATCTCTCGGCACCACAACACTGCCAAAAGAGTGTAGTTGTTTTTATTTCATATTGCACTACTTAGAACTTGATTGTTGAGGCCACAATAAAGATGCCTGCTTTATTGTTATTGCACCGATTACAGGTACTGAGACAACGAAATGCAGTTTAGCTTCTAACGGTGCAACAAGCAGTAAAGTGAAAAGTAATGTACACAATCTACAGAATAAAATATAGAATTAATTGAATGATGAATAAACAGTGAGGGGTATGAATACACTAGATATACACAGCAGCCTGTGAGCAGTATTAACAGTGTATGAATATGCTAAGATATATAAAGTATGAAAACGGTAAGCAGTGCAAGTATAGCATACATGCCAACCTTTCCAAATCCAAAAGAGGTAGGTTTGCGCGTGGCAAATGTGCACGCCCAAATTAGGTCATCAGAAGAGATGGAACCCCAGTAATCACATGTATAAACCATGTATTTAAAATATATTGCATAATTTTATGCATTTTTCAGAAAAAGTGGTAGTTTGGTAAACATTGACATCAACGACATGTCTGGTCTGTAAAAGGCCCGAAAAGTAAAAGAATGGGAGATAAATATCCCAAAGTCTCCACATTTTATTATATTTTTAATGTGTTTCTGGTCCTCTTTGAGTTGAGACAGTGTAGATGAAGGACGTCTCAGGATGGAGAACTCTTGTGTGAACATTGGATAAAGCCAGGTTTATATTCTTGTTTCATGTTGTTGACATATTAGAGTCAAAGTTTGCACAGAGTGAAATATCTTTGTGTTGCGCCATAAATCAGAAAATCCTGCATTAAAAAAGTCATTTCCTGCATGTTTATACTGATAAAGTGTGATATAAATAATGTACAGGCTTTCAGATTGCTGTAGTTCACTAAACACATTAAAGACATGTTTGGTGTTGAAAATGTCAGAAAAAGTGAAAGAATGGGAGATAAATATCCCCAAATCTCAAAATTGCATTATATTTTGTGTGTGTTTGTGGTCCTCTTTCAGTTGAGACACTGTAGGATGCTTCCGGAAAAGACCAAACACTGGATGTCTTTCAGTCGCCAACATGTGTTTTCGAGACACTGATATTGTGTGTGTGTGTGTGTGTGTGTGTGTGTGTGTGTGTGTGTGTGTGTGTGTGTGTGTGTGTGTGTGTGTGTGTGTGTGTGTGTGTGTGTGTGTGTGTGTGTGTGTGTGTGTGTGTGTGTGTGTGTGTGTGTGTGCGTGCGTGCGTGCGTGCGTGCGTGCGTGCGTGCGTGCGTGCGTGCGTGCGTGCGTGCGTGCGTGCGTGCGTGCGCGCGCGCGCGCGCGCGTGCGAGAGAGTTGATGTTGCAGGCAGACAGGCAGGTCTCAGTAGCTTAAGGTAGTCTGTGACATAAATGGTCAAAAATGGTACATTCTCCATTAGCTTACGAGCTCCATGTTCAAGCGATCGACTATTCCTTCGCGATGTAGCATCACATTGGATATGCGCTTAAGTTGCCCTAGATTGGAATTATTCAGATCATTTCCCTATGACGAATTAGCACAAATGTAATAAAAATGCATGAAAAACGCCCATTTTTCAAAATGGCCAGCTTTCTGGGGGCGGGGCTAATGAAAAGCAATTTGAAATATGTGTGCAATCATAATAGCAATGTGTATACAGCGTTTCGTGAATATCGGAAAAACTATATGCGAGCAGTTTGGAGCAATTTGCGACATGTAAATTGTCAAAAATTGTGTATTCGCTGTTAGCTTAAGACCTCCACGAGTGATTTTTCAAAAATGTGCTCCGCAATTAAGTATCATAATGGATAGGGGCTGAACTTCTCCTGGATTGGAATTATTCCGATCATTCCCCTAGGAGGAGTTGGCAAGAATGTGCTCAAAATGAATGAAAAACGTACATTTTTGGAAATGGCCGACTTTCTGGGGGGCGGCGCTAATGGAAGGCAATTTCAAATATGTGTGCAATCATAATAGTAATGTGTATATATAGCGTTTCGTGAATATCGGAAAAACTATATGGGAGCAGTTTGGAGCAATTTGCGCCATGTAAATCGTCAAAAATGGTTTATTCGCTGTTAGCTTACGACCTCCACGATTGAGCTATTAAAAATGTTCTTCTCAATTTGGCATCATATTGGATAGGGGCTGAACTTCTCCTGGACTGTAATTTTTCTGATCATTCCCTTAGGAGCAGTTTTCAAGAATGTGCTTAAAATGGCTGAAAAACGCACATATTTCAAAATGGCCAACTTTTTGGGGGGCGGGGCTAATGGAAGGCAATTTGAAATATGTGTGCAATCATAATAGTAATGTAGATATAGCGTTTCGTGAATATTGGAACAACTGTATTTGAGTAATTTGGAGTAGTTTGGAGTCATTTGCGACATGTAAATCGTCAAAAATGGTTTATTCGCTGTTAGCTTACGACCTCCACGATTGAGCTATCAAAAATGTTCTTCTCAATTTGGAATCATATTGGATAGGGGCTGAACTTGTCCTGGACTGGAATATTTCCGATCATTCCCCTAGGAGCAGTTTGCAAGAATGTGCTTAAAATGGCTGAAAAACGCACATATTTCAAAATGGCCGACTTTTTGGGGGGCAGGGCTAATGGAATCTATTTACAAATATGTCCGCAATTCCATGAGGAATGTCTGTGCCAAAGATTGTGAAGTTCTAAGAAACTATATGTGACTACCACACAATAGGGGGCGCTAGTGAGCAGCTTTTTTGAAAAATGCAGTTTTTTTTTTACATTCTCGAAAAGGTCGTGGGCTCTGACGTGTGTCCCAAGTTTTGCGTCCGAAGCTCATTTTATGCTATCACAATAAAAAAAAATGTATAGGTCACGCCCACATTCTGAATCTTTTGCGACACTTTAAATCTGAGTTCATAGTCACCCTGAGAGTATGTCTAAAAAAATAAATAAATAATTAGTCCATCCGCTCTTGAGTTATAAATTGGTGGTGTTTTTGGCGCCCCCTATAGTCCAAAATAAAAATGGTTTGGTGTGCCTATTTCCCAAGACAGTCTGAACCTTTCTACCGAAATCTGTGTTGTTTGGATGCATTGTTGATGAGTTATGAGCATTTATTTCTAAGCCCTGCCTTTTTGCGAGTACGTTTTGATTGATGGCGGCAATATTTATCGTCCTAACATGCTCATTTTCTACAGTAATGTGTCTGATCCTTCACCGATGCGGGATATGAAGTTTGGTGTTGAAAAACTGAAAATTGAAATTTAAGTGAATATTTAACTGTTTTGAACATTATGCTAATTTAGAAGAAAACAAATGGAGACGGAGCTTAGGGTTCCAAAAGGATTATTTGTAGAGCAGGTCCACCCGGATATACTGTATGTGCAAAGTTTCAGGTAATTCGGAGTTACGGTGCGACTTTGTAAATGTATTCCGAAATGGGATTTTGATAGGTGGCGCTATTGAGCACGTTGGAATATTTTAACCCATTGACTCCAGAATGTTGCAATTTTTACCGGTCCTGGCGTCCGTGCAAAATTATACAACTTTGTCAGCATCCTAAAGGCCTCAAAAACAGGAAAGATGGTGACTAAAAATAATAATAATAATAATAATAATAATAATAATAATAATAATAATAATAATAATAATAATTCCAACAATAACAATAGGCAAGGGGAGTTGACAGGGGACTCAATCCGCCTCATGAGACACTATTCTCGGATACATTTCAACACTTTTAGCCCTTTTTGATGGTTCTCCAAAAAATAACTCTGACTTTTTCAGAGTGTGGAGGAATGCAAGGGGAGTTGACAGGGGACTCAATCCGCCTCATGAGGCACTATTCTCGGATACATTTCAACACTTTTAGCCATTTTTGATGGTTCTCCAAAAAATAACTCTGACTTTTTCAGAGTGTGGAGGAATGCGAGGGGAGTTGACAGGGGACTTTACCCGCCTTATGGGGCACTATTCTCGGATACATTTCAACACTTTTAGCCATTTTTGATGGTTCTCCAAAAAATAACTGACTTTTTCAGAGTGTGGAGGAATGCAAGGGGAGTTGACAGGGGACTCAATCCGCCTCATGAGGCACTATTCTCGGATACATTTCAACACTTTTAGCCATTTTTGATGGTTCTCCAAAAAAAAACTCTGACTTTTTCAGAGTGTGGAGGAATGCGAGGGGAGTTGACAGGGGACTTTACCCGCCTTATGGGGCACTATTCTCGGATACATTTCAACACTTTTAGCCATTTTTGATGGTTCTCCCAAAAATAACTCTGACTTTTTCAGAGTGTGGAGGAATGCAAGGGGAGTTGACAGGGGACTTTACCCGCCTTATGGGGCACTATTCTCGGATACATTTCAACACTTTTAGCCATTTTTGATGGTTCTCCAAAAAATAACTCTGACTTTTTCAGAGTGTGGAGGAATGCAAGGGGAGTTGACAGGGGACTCAATCCGCCTCATGAGGCACTATTCTCGGATACATTTCAACACTTTTAGTCATTTTTGATGGTTCTCCAAAAAATAACTCTGACTTTTTCAGAGTGTGGAGGAATGCAAGGGGAGTTGACAAGGGACTTTACCCGCCTTATGGGGCACTATTCTCGGATACATTTCAACACTTTTAGCCATTTTTGATGGTTCTCCAAAAAATAACTCTGACTTTTTCAGAGTGTGGAGGAATGCAAGGGGAGTTGACAGGGGACTCAATCCGCCTCATGAGGCACTATTCTCGGATACATTTCAACACTTTTAGTCATTTTTGATGGTTCTCCAAAAAATAACTCTGACTTTTTCAGAGTGTGGAGGAATGCAAGGGGAGTTGACAAGGGACTTTACCCGCCTTATGGGGCTCTATTCTCGGATACATTTCAACACTTTTAGCCATTTTTGATGGTTCTCCAAAAAATAACTCTGACTTTTTCAGAGTGTGGAGGAATGCGAGGGGAGTTGACAGGGGACTCAATCCGCCTTATGGGGCACTATTCTCGTATACATTTGTTCATTTTCACCCATTTTTTATGGAACTCCAAAAAGACAAGTTAGTCTTTTTTTTCCCTTCCTCTTCTGATTTCTCACTGATTTAATGGCAAATGCGACCCGCCATCGGAGGGCCTCCGCCGGCCCGGCCTCGTGCCGGTGCTCTGGCGGTCGGTTCCTCCAAACTGCGGGTTCGACTCTGATGGCCGGGAGGGACGAGGGAAACGTCGGGGGGGGTCTGCTGGAGGCTCCTGCTGGAGTCTTGCGTTCACTGGGACCTGGCTCGAAAAACTCGAAACCCTGACTCCAGTGCGGTGTTGCGGCCATGCGCCTCCGGGTACCAGACTCCCCTGCCTCCTCCGTGTTGCGTGGGCTGCGTGGGGGTAACCCTGCGTGTCCGTTACCCTGCGTGTCTCTTACCTCCCAGGCCGACCGATATGAAGCGTTTCCAAGACGAACCGTCTGACTCAGGGGTCCCACCACGGGTTCCGTAGCGGGGTGGAAGTTCCACCTCCCCACTTCGCCGCGGAATGCAAGACAAACACCTGTTTCTCTCATCCTCCACTGTGGCATAGCGGCCTTAGTCAGCTGCGGCATTCAGCAATTGGCCTTGCTCCGGGCACAGGACCCTACTTCATCAAACTACCAGTTTGATCCTGCGTAACAACCACATATATGCTTGTCTGCAAAGACATTGATCGAATGGCAAACGTGACCCGCCATCGGAAGGCCTCCGCCGGCCCGGCCTCGTGCCGGTGCTCTGGCGGTCGGTTCATCCAAACTGTGGGTTTGACTCTGCTCCTGGGAGCGCATATATGCTTGTCTGCAAAGAGGGACATGCCTGGTCCCGCCCAGGTGTTCTTCTACGGCTAGTGTCCAGCCAGCTGCGGTATCATCAAATTTGACCCGCCATCGGAGGGCCTCCTCCCCGTGTCCAGCTTCCGATGCTTGGCGGTCGGTTCATCCAAACTGCGGGTTTGACTCTGCTCCTGGGAGCGCATATATGCTTGTCTGCAAAGAGGGACATGCCTGGTCCCGCCCAGGTGTTCTTCTACGGCTAGTGTCCAGCCAGCTGCGGTATCATCAAATTTGACCCGCCATCGGAGGGCCTCCTCCCCGGGTCCAGCTTCCGGTGCTTGGTGGTCGGTTCATCCAAACTACGGGTAATCCTGGAGCGGACAAAGATATGTGTATTTGCCTGAAGGATGGAAATAAACAAAGAATGATATTTTACAGGACATGATGGATATGTGTTTTTTCCAGGCTTTTTGGAAATAAACCAAATGTGATTTTGCAGTGCATTATATAGCTCATTTTACCCATGTGATGTTGTGCAGTACATTACTGAGCTCATTTAACGATATGGTCTACCGGGCGAAGTGGGATACTGCCTTGTCCCAACTGGTCTCCGGAGGAATATAAGGAGAGTTGACAGGGGACTCTGCCCAGTGCTCATGAACCAAATGAGGGGTGTGTTAGAGGGGAAGGCTCTGGCTGTTTCTGCAGCCTCTGCATCTACCTTCTCTCCCCACCCCGATACCAGCGCGTGCCTGCTGTAAAAGGCAGGTGCACGGGCTCTCATTGCCACTAACTCTGAGCCTGGCTCCCGAGCAGCACGTTCTCCCCGGCAGTCCGCCAGCAGATGAAAAACACCCACATCTCCGCCTCTTCCGAGGGACGAGGGAACCGCGCGGGGGGGTCTGCTGGAGGTTTCTTGCCGGGTGCTCCGTACTGCGTTTCACCGAGACCTGGCTCGAAAAACTCGGAACTCTGACTCCAGTGCGGTGTGGCGGTCTCACCCTGGCCATCCACCATGCGCCTCCGGGTACCTGACTCCCCTGCCTCCTCCGGGGGCAGGTGCGAGGGGTTCAATGCCTCCTCCCCCCGCTGCGGCGAAAGCCGGAGCGGGACGGAGCGCCCGTAGGTACTGTTATCCCCACGTTTTTGTACCCAAAACTGTCTTGTGAGCTCGTGGCAGAACCATGAAACAAAAAACAATCAATGTATCGGACCCATCACCAGCCCCGCGTTGGTGCGGAGGTGGGACCATTTTAACCAGGTGGTAACCCAAGTCCTCCCCTTGGTCCGTGTTCCCTGCATTGAAGCATCGGACCCATGGTTGCAATCACCAGTTGGCTAACGCATATAAACGGAGAAACAGAAAACCATTTAAATAGAATTCATTGTGTGTGTTTTTGGAAGGATGTTGACCGAATGCCCGGTGTGCAGTCTCCGCTATCTGGCTTTGAATAAGCACCTTAAGCACAAACATGCAGTGCGGAACCTGGAGGAAAGAGGCATCATTCTTAAAATGGCCAGTGGTAGAATAAATGTTCGGACCAAACCCTGTCCCATCACAGGGTGTTCGTATGCTGGGAAGAAACTACACCGTCATGTAACTCGTGACCACCCTGAGTTCTCCCGAGATGAGGCACATCAGGTCATGGCAAGGCTGAAGCATAGTGTGGCCATGCAGTTGCTCCATGACCTCCGAGAGACTAATCCCATCATTGGAATGGCTACATTATTGGATATAGACAATGAGGAGGAATACCCGGTGCACCCTCCACCCTTCTCCCCACATACCGAGTGTGACGAAGAGGACTGCATGCAGGTGAGGCTGGACAATGTGGCATTGAGGGCTCAGAAAGATGCCCTCATTGATGAGGTGAAGACCCTGCGCTCCAGGCTAAAACAGGGTCTAAAACCCAGGAAGCAGAATGCCACTGCTGCTCTGCTTGAGGAAGACGAAGAATGTATACGATTTAAGGGCGTAGCAATCCCAAGTACCCCCGACATGAACTCAGTAGCCTCCGGCAGCAATACCCCTCTCAAGACCCCGGTGAAGACTGTCATGCGGTCCATAGAAGCCTCTCCGAGTGAGACCCCTCTCAAGTCTGTGATGCGGTCCCCAGAAGCCTCCGGAAGCAAGATCCCGGTGAAGACTGTCATGCGGTCCGACAAAGTCTCCGGTAGTGAGACCCCGGTGAAGACTGTCATGCGGTCCCCAGAAGCCTCCGGAAGCAAGACCCTGGTGAAGACTGTCATGCGGTCCGACAAAGCCTCCGGAAGCAAGACCCCGGTGAAGACTGTCATGCGGTCCCCAGAAGCCTCCGGAAGCAAGACCCCGGTGAAGACTGTCATGCGGTCCCCAGAAGCCTCCGGAAGCAAGACCCCGGTGAAGACTGTCATGCGGTCCCCAGAAGCCTCCGGAAGCAAGACCCCGGTGAAGACTGTCATGCGGTCCCCAGAAGCCTCCGGAAGCAAGACCCCGGTGAAGACTGTCATGCGGTCCATAGAAGCCTCTGCGAGTGAGACCCCTCTCAAGTCTGTGATGCGGTCCCCAGAAGCCTCCGGAAGCAAGACCCCGATGAAGACTGTCATGCGGTCCGTAGAAGCCTCCTGTAGTGAGACCCCTGTATGCCAGAAGACCCGTGCGTCTGTCTCCAATAAGCTGAAAGCTAATCTGGCCAAGGACTGGCCCTCTCCCCAAAATCAATGGTCCATTGGGAAGGGACTGCGGAATACCATGCATGAAATCACGTTGCCTAAAAGCATGGAGACGTACATTCAGACATACAGAGGTCATTGTGAGGGTCTCGCACCGACAGTAAAACGGAAAGAGAATTGTATGTCCAACGTCAGCCGGATAAAGAACTTCCTAGTATTCATGGCCCATGGTGTTGACCGGCTGTCAGACTGGCTGTTTCTAAAAGACACAAAGAGGGTCCGTGGCTGGAGCAAGTATATTTCAGAGTCGGGCCGGACAGTCACAACATCGCTGTTGTTCCTGAAGACTGTGAACCATTTCCTGAGGTACTTGTCTGCATCAAAGCTCCGGGGATGCAGGCTCACCCAGTCGGATATGACCCACATCATCAGAGAGGTGAAAGCCAACATTAACGATTTGAAAAAGTCTGTCACTCTCCACCAGTTTAAGGTGAAGAGGGACAAGCTGGATCGTCTGCCGAGCCAGGCGGAGCTTCTCGCCGCCATGGCGGCCGCTGAGAAGCGCATCCCTGATCTCCTTGACCTGATGGCTAGCAATCCGACCTCAATCACCCAGTACCTGCTATATGGCTATCTAACCCTCCATTGGAGCCTCCTGTATGGCCACCGTCCGGGTGTGTACGCAAACATGACCAACACGGAGGTCTTTGAGGCGGACAGAAGGGGCACTGCTGAGGGCTACATCATCCACGTGCAGGATCACAAGACTGCCAAGACATTTGGTGAAGCACAGCTGGTGCTTACAATAAAGGAGTTTAGCTGGGTCATGCGGTGGATGGGGATAAAAGAGGGCTTGTCGGGTCCTCAGATTGAATTCTTCCTTTTCACATCGGGGAAGCAGGCTTCCAAGAACCTGAACGCTCACTTGAAGAGGGCTTGGGCTGATGCTGGGCTAGAAACAGCCGTCACCTTCACCATCTTGCGCACTGCCCTGGCTGACAATATCAAGCATCACCAAGATCCAGAAAGCAGGTCGATTCTGGCTAGGTTTATGTGCCACGACGTAAGCACTGCAGACCGGTTCTACGCGAATACGCCTGGAATAAAGGAGGCATTGAAGTTCCGCTCCTTGATCAGGGCGGCGGCAGCAGCTGCAGCAGCATCATCATCATCATCAGAAGGAGGTCTACCACCGTCAGCTACCTCCGAAGAGGACTCAGGGGCGGAGAGCAGCGATACCTCTTCTTCAGGAGCGATTGATACTCCTGATGAGGGGAAAGGGGCCGTGGACTCAATCTTTTTTCCCCGGTGCACTGTACAAGTTAGACGGCTAATATGGCCCCCAGGCCCCTGTTAATCATGTTGTAATCATGTTGTAATCATGTTGTTATTATGTTTATTTTGTATACTGTTTTTGTAAAAATGGTGTGATAATTAAATTAAAAAAATAAAAAAACATTAGTATAACCTTGAAGGTTCCCAGGGGCAAATACAGTGCCAGGTATCAGACTATTTAAACAATGTGTACCAATGATTAAGACACCTTCCCTGGCTTGTAAAATGCGGTGATGCGCCCTGGACGTATCAGACTATTTTAAACAACTTTTCCCCGCCTTTCAAACACTTGTTCCTGGGTTATAGCCTGTCATTTTGCAGGATATAACTTAACATGGAATCTCTCCTGGAAATGGACATATTCTGTGCATTTCCAGGAGAGGTTACATGTTAAATTATATCCTGCAAAATGACAGGCTACAACTCTCTTCCATACGTTTAAAAACACTTTTCCGACTATTTTAAACAACTTTTCCCCGCCTTTCAAACACTTGTTCCTGGGTTATAGCCTGTCATTTTGCACGATATCTTTTAACATGGAATCTCTCCTGGAAATGGACATATTCTGTGCATTTCCAGGAGAGGTTACATGTTAAATTATATCCTGCAAAATGACAGGCTACAACTCTCTTCCAGACGTTTAAAAACACTTTTCCCGACCATTTAAACATTATTTCTGGCTTGTAAAGTGCGGTGATGAGCCCTGACAGTATCAGACTATTTAAAGGGTTACCAGGAGCATGAGAATATCCTCCACAGAAGGGGTGGTGGTGCTGTGAATAAGGCCGAATATGGATACCGATGTGCGGACGGTAAAGCACCGCAAAATCCACCCCCTTTAGGGTAACCAGGGGCATAAAGTTCTGTAGGGTGTGAACATCTGGGTTTAGTCCGTGGGGGAGTGCTTAAGTCCGGGAGTCCAGGGACTCACGGTGTGCAAGATTATGGAGGTGCCCATGTCAGGGACACATGCTGGAGGTCTGTGGTCCGTCCTTTGGGGGTCTTGGAGGGGCCACAGAGAGGAGATTTCCCCGGTCTCTGTCCTGGATGAGTGAAATAAACAGAGTCTCCACTTCAGGGACACATGCTGGAGGTCTCTCTCCCGAGAGTGGACGTCCATTGCCTGTAAATAGGTCTAACATTAGGTCTGTCACTTTGGCTAACCGCACCACTGTCTGTCGTCTCCCGCGAGTGGACATCCATTGCCCCTAAATAGGGTTTCCTCGCACTTCGTGCTAGGACACCGTTGGGTCCTAGCACATCGTGCTCGGGCCCTAATAATAATAATAATAATAATAATTCCACCAATAACAATAGGTTTCCTCGCACTTCGTGCTCGGGCCCTAATAATAATAATAATAATAATTAAAACTGCGGTCGCACTTGTGCGCGCAGTGATGAGCGGGCCCTCGCATCCGTGCGCCTGTCGGGGAGGGCGGCCGGTCGTCCTGGCGTCAAGCAGACGCGCGCGAGTACTCGGAAATGAGCCGTTTGTCATTTCTCTAATTTCGCGTCCCAGACTCCCAGGTCATCCTGCAGCAACCCGGAAACGGATGTCGATGCGCCGTCTGGAAGGAAAACTAATTTCACTAAAGGCTCGTCGAGGATCGATTATCGAGGAGGCTGTCTGGAGAAGCCGTGACCGAGGATACACTGATTTAGAGGAGAGAGGAGTGTCTCTGGAGGAGCTATAACCGAGGGTACACTGAAGTATTCTCCGGAGACGATTTCAGCCAACAGTGATGTTTAAAAGAGGCGTGACGCATGGCTGGATGTCAACGAAGCACAGCTCTGCAAACTGTTCCAGTTGTGATTATAAGTTATTCAAGATGATCAAATGTGCATCAGACGTTCTGCCCTTTACCGTTCGTTTGTTTACTCACTAATCACATCTCCCCTGGATGTTAGGTTATGCTTTCATTGTGAGGCGATGTTTACAGTGAGAACAGCTGCTGAGGTCAGTGCAGAAAGCAGAACAGTGTGTATAATATATATCGCTCAATAATATATGTAACAGGCCTACATTTCACACTTTATTAGTAGGCTTCAGGAGATATCAACCAATAAACAGTATATATTTTTCATGAAACCATACAGTGCTTCACATAATAAAATATACAAGGGCTGTAGCCTGATATTTAGTTATGCTTTAGGAGCTGTTTGTGTTTGTTGTACAATGTGTAGGTGTGGTTGTGTGTGTGTGTGTGTGTGTGTGTGTGTGTGTGTGTGTGTGTGTGTGTGTGTGTGTGTGTGTGTGTGTGTGTGTGTGTGTGTGTGTGTGTGTGTGTGTGTGTGTGTGTGTGTGTGTGTGTGTGTGTGAGAGAGTTGAAGGTGCATGTAGACATGCGGGTCTCAGTAGCTTAAAGGGGACCTATCATGCTATATTTGAATAATATCTTGTAGGGCCATACCTATCTAAGGTATATTTATAAGTTTTATTTGTCAAAATACCAAACAGATCATGCATTTTAGCCATGCCTCATTTTGCCTCACTCCAGCTCTGTCTTTGCATGAGCTGGAGCTGACACCTCCCCCCCCTGCAAAGGAGGGGGCGAGGCACAAGCGTCATGTTACTATGCTGTTGCCATGCTGTTGCTATGCTGTTGCCATGCCACTGCAACCTCTCATTCCCCTGATAGGTGGAGAGTTGACCATACAGGTGGAGTGCACCTCTGTGACATCATAGAGGTGCAAATCAGAATCCGCATGTATCAAATCCGGTGCAGCCCTGTTTTTAGGTCCCCTTTAAGGTAGTATGTGACATATAAATGGTAAAAAATGGTACATTCTCCATTAGCTTACGAGCTCCATGTTCAAGCGATCGACTATTCCTTCGCAATGTTGCATGACATTGGATATCCGCTTAAGTTGCCCTAGATTGGAATTTTTCCGATCATTTCCCTATGAGGAATTGTGTATTCGCTGTTAGCTTACGACCTCCACGAGTCATTTTTCAAAAATGTACTCCGCAATTAAGTATCATATTGGATAGGGGCTGAACTTGTCCTGGATTGGAATTTTTTCGATCATTCCCCTAGGAGGAGTCGGCAAGAATGTGCTTAAAATGCATGAAAAACGCACATTTTTCAAAATGGCCAACTTTCTGGGGGGCGGCGCTAATGGAAGGCAATGTGAAATATGTGTGCAATCATAATAGTTATGTGTATACAGGGTTTCGGGAATATTGGAAAAACTATATGCGAGCAGTTTGGAGCAATTTGCGCCATGTAAATCCTCAAAAATTGTGTATTCGCTGTTAGCTTACGACCTCCACGATAGATTTTTCCAAAATGTGCTCTGCAATTAAGTATCATATTGGATAGGGGCTGAACTTGTCCTGCATTGGAACTTTTCCGATCATTGCCCTAGGAGGAGTTTGCAAGAATCTGCTTAAAATGCATGAAAAACGCACATTTTTCAAAATGGCCGACTTCCTGGGGGGTGGGGCTAATGGAATCTATCTACAAATAGGTCCGCAATTCCATGTGGAATGTCTGTGCCAAAATTCGTGAAGTTCTGAGAAACTATATGTGACTACCACACAATACAATAGTGAGCAGTTTTTTTGAAATATTACGGTTTTTTTTACATTCTTGAAAAAGTCGTGGGCTCTGACGTGTGTCCCAAGTTTTGCGTCCGAAGCTCATTTTATGCTATCGCAATAAAAATAATTGTATAGGCCACGCCCACATTCTGCATTTTTTGCGACACTTTAAATCTGAGTTTGTAGTCACCCTGAGAGTATGTCTAAAAAAAAATAATAATAATTAGTCCATCCGCTCTTGAGTTATAAATTGGTGGTGTTTTTGGCGTCCCCTATAGTCCAAAATGAAAATGCTTTGGTATGCCTATTCCCCAAGACATTCTGAACCTATCTACTAAAATCTGTGTTGTTTGGATACATTGTTGATGAGTTATGAGCATTTCTTTCTAAGCCCCGCCTTTTTGCGAGTACGTTTTGATTGACGGCTGCAATATTTATCGTCCTAACATGCTCATTTTCTACGGTAATGTGTCTGACCCTCCACCGATGCTGGATATGAAGTTTGGTGTTGAAAAACTGAAAATTGAAATTTAAGTGAATATTTAACTGTTTTGAACATTATGCTAATTTAGAACAACAAAGATGTAGGCGGAGCTTAGGGTTCCAAGCAGTAGCGTGGCGTGGGAAAAAAATTAGGGGAAGCCAATAATACGTCCTTTCTTTTGGGGTGGGGGGGGTGTGGTGGTCAATGTAATAACGTAACCAGATGAGTGATTACAGCGCCCGGTGTCATTTTACACACATTTGTATCATACAGATGCAGGACTTACACACGCCTGTTATCTGACCGACAGGTCCGCACGCACTCTCCAGCCGAAACTCTAATAAGCATTCATTCACAAACTAAATCAGGAGACCTTTAACGTTTTACGTCCGGTTCGCTCCTTTGTTCCTTGCTGTACACAGCTCCAGTTTGGGCATTGGCCTGTCATCAGATTGTATTTGTTGTTGCTGCTGCAGCGGAAGTTTAGTCCAATTATTTTTGATTAAATACTCCAAATCTCCACCCTCCATAATTGCACTTGCTTCAGTTGCTTGCTACTTTCTAACGGCGGTGAGAGTGGTGCAGTGACGCTATCTATCTTCTATCGATTAGATTTATGATTCGAACATTATAAAAGTAGGGTAGACATCTGGATATTATCCGACTGAACAAAACGTGCATTTACCTAACAGGTTCGTTTTCCACTGACCTTTTTTCGAGCTATTTTCCAAAATCCTATGGAGAAATCCCATTGCTATTTTGTCGAGGGAAACCGAGCGCAGCTTACTTACACTTTTTGGGACGCGTCACTGCACCACTAAATTGATGCGATTTGATTGGATTGTGAGGCAAGGGAAGCCAGCCGCCTCTGGCTTCCCTTGGCATGGCCCTGACCAATCACATGTTGGCAGGGGCATGACGTGAGCCTCATCTCATTGGTCAATCCCTCCATTTTTTTTCACCAAGGGAAGCAAATTTCGGCTGGCCTCCTCTCGCAACAGAGAGTGCAATCTACTGTTTCACCGTAACACCTAGAGGGGCGCTGTTTCACTCTTTGTAAAATACTCAATGAGAATGGGGGAGAGACGGGCCGGCAGCAACACACAAGAAAGAATTTCCGAAACTAAACGAAGTGTTTTTATTTATTTATTAAAATTATAACTACAATCCTAAAAATCAGGGAAAGCCTGGCTTCCCTTGGCCTCCAGGAGAAAACGCCACTGGTTCCAAGAGGATTATTTGTAGAGCAAGTCCACCCGGATATGTATGCAACATTTCAGGTCATTCGGAGTTACGGTGCGACTTTGTAAATTTATTCCGAAATGGGATTTTGATAGGTGGCGCTATTGAGCACGTTGGAATATTTTAACCCATTGACTCCAGAATGTTGCAATTTTTACCGGTCCTGGCGTCCGTGCAAAATTATACAACTTTGTCAGCATCCTAAAGGCCTCAAAAACAGGAAAGATGGTGACTAAAAATAATAATAATAATAATAATAATAATAATAATAATAATAATTCTACCAATAACAATAGGTTTCCTCGCACTTCGTGCTAGGACGCCGTCGGTTCCTAGCACATCCGTGCTAGGACGCCGTCGGTTCCTAGCACATCCGTGCTCGGGCCCTAATAATAATAATAATAATAATAATTCCACCAATAACAATAGGTTTCCTCGCATTTCGTGCTAGGACGCCGTTGGGTCCTAGCACATCGTGCTCGGGCCCTAATAATTCCACCAATAACAATAGGTTTCCTCGCACTTCGTGCTAGGACGCCATCGGGTCCTAGCACATCCGTGCTCGGGCCCTAATAATTCCACCAATAACAATAGGTTTCCTCGCACTTCGTGCTAGGACGCCGTTGGGTCCTAGCACATCGTGCTCGGGCCCTAATAATCCATGCATTTTATCCATTCATTTCCCCAACATTGTGGTAAAAAAAAACACACGTTTAATCCATGTTGGTGTACTACAACTACAAAAAACATCGGTTTGTTTTCTGATCAGGAAATGCAGACCGGCTCAAACAAACGATCATTTAATGTATCATATGTTCGCCGAATTGACATGAAAGCACTAATAAATGTAGTTTCATCCACTTGAGTTTACAAATAAAAAAATTATCGATTTGTTTTTATATCACATCCTACGGGAGGAAATTCAGCAGCTCTCACTACCGATTTTTAATCCTAATTTAATCATCATCTTCACCACGATCATTTATGTTTATGTTCCCCGAATTGACATGAAAGCACTAACAAATATGAATATACTGTAGTCAACTTCATTAAAACGTTATTAACGTGCCTAAACTCAGTAATTCACCATTTCTACGTATGACAACACACTTTGTCCGTGTTTGGTTATCTCGCCACACAGTGAAGCGTTCCCGCATTGACGTCACTTCCGGCTTCCCCCAAAACTTGAAAATGAGTCGAAGGAGTTTCCCCGCAATGTTCGAAATTATTGATATTTATCGGAACGGTATCGCTCCTTCTTTTTTAAACTGACGGTTCGAGATGACTAGTAGCCCAATATTTCATTGCACAACAGTTGTTGGGATGCTGTCACAGGCTCTTTAAACTGTCACACTTTCTGTTGTTTCTATCGCGCATTGCCGGTATGAAAGGGTCTTTGCCGGAAATATCAAACATTTAATAAAAGTGAAAATCAATGAACAAGACTTAACGTATTGTTAATAATTAATTATATTTATTCCGTTTGGATGTAGGATTTTTGACTTTGTTTAGAGCAGCAGTGATCTTCAGCAGAGAGCTAAGCGCTGTCAGACCGGACCTAACCCTGAAAAGTATTATCATCTGAAATTAATCATTATGTTATTCATATTAAATACATATTGTATTTTTACAACTTGTATTTAGAAATACTCTTTTGTAATTATTGATGCATAAATATGTTCATCCATTCAATGTGGCATCTGCTATAATGGGGTTAATGTATGATATTACTTAATAATACAATACATTATAATATATGATATGATAATTATATTTTAGTTTTATTCATTTCTTATTTCATAGTTTCTCATTATTATTATTTGTATCGCTCATCTTATTTTTGTTTCTATTAATCTGTGTGAATCTGTGCTATCCTGTTTTTCACTCTTACCCTGTTGCTGTTTGAACTACTGAATTTCCCCACAGGGATTAATAAAGGTCCATCTTATCTTATCTTAGAGTATAAATTGATTTAATTCAATCTACTGTACTGTGTAAAAACACCCCAACAATATTACAAAAAATATACTGCATAAAGCGAACTATGTACTTTATTTGATCTAACAAATTGATGTTTTTTCATTATAGTAGCCTGTGAAAAGCATAACAAATAAGGGATTAAATGCTACAGTATTCAACAAACACAACTGCAGAGCTGCAAACATTGCAAACAGAAGTTCTACAACACCCAGTTGTCTTTGTGTATTTGTGAATGAAGCGCCATCTCATGGTTAAATCCTGTAATTGAACAAATGGGGAAATTTGGCAACGCCCTCTAGCAATTTGGCAACACCCCCAGCCACTGGGATCCGCTGGGCTTTTGACTGGGACACACCCATGTAAGTCCTATCTGAAGTGCTACATCTGTAGATTACCCAACACAAATACCCTGGCGCCGCAACTGTTTGCGGTCTACAATGACAGAGAAGAGCCTGTCAAGTTTGGCTGTACTCAGCATTGAATCAAAACGCAACCACTTTGATTTAACTAGGCGAGTGGGTAAGGGCATTCCACTAGATAATAACTGCAGCGATGTATATGTTTTAGCTGAATACACTTTTTTTCAACCTTAATTGATGTTTGTTCTTTCTGATGTAAAGTCAAGGTTGTAACTGTTTGCAATGAAGTTATGGGGCGCTGAACTGTTCTTTTGATTATTTTGATTTATGATAGTAATTACTGGTCTTTCAAATTTGAAGGAGGGTGAGCCAGCATCTTGAGGAACGTTCATCATTAACTCCTCCAAAAAATATAGTTTATTTAATAATAACACTGAATATGTAAATCATAACAGTGATTGACAGCTGATAGGAATAATGTGATTGTTAATATTATCATATTCATACAGACACACATCGATGAGACAGTTAATTAATGTACTTATTGCAGCAGTCTGCAACGATTTGGTACCCCTGCTGGTCTATAAGAGTGAAACAAACTCATTCACTTATTGTTCAGTTAAAATTCATTCAATTATGTCTGCCACCTTATATATTTATATTTAAGGCTTTACTGATGTGCCACAATAATGTCACCTAATGTTATTGAGTTAACATATCAATATTGTGGCTTTCCAAGTTAAAATTTATTGATATGACTGTGATTAAATCAGCATATACTTCTGCCAGGGGATGCCTCCCCTGAAATTCTCCTGCCACCCTCTTGCCACCCCATGAATATTTGTCTAGATCCGCCCCTGAGGTATACACAAAGTGTTTCATTCATTGCATACAGATGTAGCACTCCAGATAGGACTCACATGGGTGTGTCCCAGTCAAAAACCCAGGGGATGCCAGTGGCTGGGGGTGTTGCCAACTTGCTAGAGGGCGTTGCCAAAGTTCTCCATTTGTTCAATTACAGGATTTAACCATGAGATGGCGCTTCATTCACAAATACAGAAAGACAACTGGGTATTGTATAACTTAGTCCAGTGGTTCCCAAACTTTTTGGGCCCAAGGCACACCAAAGGACAAGTAAAAATCTCAAGGCACACCTACCCTAAAATAGCCCTTATAACACGTGTTATCACTCATATCATGTAAAATATCTGTAAATGTGCATACTTATTTACTAATGGCAAATAAAATGTGACAAAGACAACTATATTACTCATGAAATATTTATTAACGAATTTTTTTTTAAATTAATTTATAAATATAAATATATATATATATATTATATATATATATATAATATATATATTATATAATTTATTAAACTTTAGCAAATTAGGCTTCATCAAAGCAGCAACACACTCATTTAAACCAGACAGGTCACAAAATTAAAAATGAGGCAACGGAAACTCAGCAGAAACTCAGCACAGAGAACTGTCAATGCAAGGAAACATGGTCCTGAACTACAAATTATGAATATAACATTTCACCAATCAGCATTGAAACATGTGCTATTTTAAAATTTGCCTATTTACAGATTAATGGGATACATGTGCCTGTCGGGGCGCGCAGATTTTTTTAATCCTCGGTGGCACTGAAGAGAGGGCAACTCGCAAGTCCTGTTCAACAGACAGCCGTGACCTGCTGTTGTTCTTCATATAAGTCAGAGTAGAGAACGCCAGCTCACACAGGTAGGTAGTGGGAAAATGAAGTAGTTGCTCAATCGCGTGGTGGGAGATGCTTGGGTACTCCGATGCAGAAGCCAACCAAAACTGATCCAGTGGGAGCTCACTGAATTTGAGTTTCAGTGTGCGGTCCACACGGAGCTCTGCGCACTCCTCTCTCTCTTTCATGGAGAGCTTCTCTGTGGAGGATTCCTGGTGGAATGGGTCTTGGATCCAGTCATAGTCCTCGATGTCAGCCACACGTGGAAAATACTGCTCAAACCTCTCTTTTAAGGTCTGAAGGTGTTCCGCATACACAGCGCGCTCCTTAGCTGCCTGCGGCGCAGCTGATGTCAGCGGGAACATGTCCATGGAGCCCTGCTCCAAAGCCTCCTGCCACAGGAGAAGTTTGCCCATAAACCCCCGAATCTTATCTGTGGACGATAAAATGTTTTCATTCCTTCCCTGAAGCTTGGCGTTTAACTCGTTCAGATGCCCAAATATGTCTGCGAGGTAAGCCAGCCTGGCGCACCACCTCTCATCCGCGAGCTTGTCTTTATGTGGGACAGCGTTTTCACCTGAAAACTCCAAAAGCTGTTCCCGAAGCTCATAAAGACGGGATAGGACTTTCCCCCGTGACAGCCAACGTACCTCTGTGTGCAGGATCAGGCTTTGGTGGTCGGCTCCCATCTCGGCGCACAGCTGGGAGAAGAGGCGAGATTTCAGGGGCCTTGATTTTATGTAATTCACCATCTGCACGGCCTGATTCAGCACCTCAGTCAACTCCGGGGGCATGGTTTTGGCAACCAATGCCTCTCGGTGCAGAATGCAGTGGTTTGTCACGATATGTGGGTTTTGTACCCTCACCTTAGCAATGAATCATTTCACTCTCCCCGTCATGCTCGCCGCACCATCTGTGCAAAGACCGACGCACATATTCCAGGTCAGACTGTTCTCTTTAAAATAGTCATTAGTTACCCTGAATATTTCCTCTCCCGTGGTGTGGCTTTCCATTTCTTTGCAGAATAAAAATGTCTCTTTGATGGAGTCAGCATCAACATATCTGACGTTTGCCAGAAGTTGGGCAGCCCCACTGATGTCCGTAGATTCATCTATTTGGAGGGAAAATCTGCCGCTCGCCTGCAGTTTCTCTGCCAAATGTTCCTCAATGTCTTCGGAAATGTCGTCGATTCTTCTTTTGATCGTATTATCAGACGACGGCACTTTCGATAGCTCATTTGCGGCATCTGGACCCAGCATGACACCTGCAAGTATTTTGCAAGCAGGGAGGATGAGTGTCTCCGCTATTGTGTGAGGCTTCTTCTGCTTTGCAATGAGCTCCGCTAGCATGTAACTCGCCTCCATTGCCTTATCAGACACTTTCACAGAATCCAACAAACGTCCTTGCTGCCTCTGGTTCAGATCCCGCGCTCTTCTGAAGTAGTCCAAGTTACTGTGAACATGGGCGGGATGTTTGGTTTCCAAGTGCCTCTTCAGCTTGCTTGGAACCATGTTAGCATTAGCTAACTTCTCCCGACAGACGACGCACTCGGGCTGAGGATTGTTCACATCCCCGGTCCAAATGAAGCCATAAGACAGATAACTGTCATGGTACTGTCTGCTGACAGTTTTTTTCCTCTTCTCTTTCGGTGGTGGGTTGTCGGCAGTCTCTACACTGGTGGTTGCTGGTTTGCTCCGCACAAGAAAGCGCTCCATTTTCCCGCTTGCTTGTTTCTCAGTTTTAATATTGTCCTTCAGCCTTTGATGTGTCACAGTCTTATAAATCCCACCTGCGCAACTGCGTTAACAGCGGAATACGGGGTTCTGTGAGGATTATTTTTTAAATAATCGTTTTTAGGTATAGAGTTTGCCTCTGTATTATGAAATGTGTGCATACAAAGTACTGATATAGTAAATAAAAAAATAATTATTTTTGTGTAGTTGTATATTGCAATAATAACGTATGTTTGTCACAAAATCCCACGGCACACCTGGACTTGCCTCACGGCACACCAGTGTGCCGCGGCACACCGTTTGGGAACCACTGACTTAGTCTGTTTGCAATGTTTGCAGCTCTGTAGTTGTGTTTGCTGAATACTGTAGCATTTAATCACTTATTTGTTATGGTTTTCACAGGCTACTATAATGAACAAATATCAATATTTTAGATCAAATAAAGTATATAGTTTGCTTTATGCAGTATATTTTTTGTAATATTGTTGGGGTGTTTTTACACCGTAGTGAGAGTGAAAAACCGGATAGCACAGATGAATAAAATCAAAAATAAGATGAGCGATAAAAATAAAAATAATAATAATGAGAAACTATAAAATAAGAAATGAATAAAACTCAAATGTAATTATCATATCATATATTCTAATGTATTGTATTATTAAGTAATATCATACATTAACCCCATTATAGCAGATGCCACATTGAATGGATGAACACATTTATGCATCAATAAGTACAACAGAGTATTTCTAAATACAAGTTGTAACAATACCTATATGTATGTAATATTAACCCTTTGGAGTCGACCGTCACGCCGGCGTGATCAGATCACATGACCTGTTCAAGCCGGTGCCGCATAAAAACAACAGTCCAGACAACATTGGCCCTTTCTCACTTCTCTTATTTTTCATTTCCTCGCTCCTCGGTCTCGGTCTCACCGGAAGTTGATTTGTCTGCGCCATCTTGAGTAGCGTCCCAATGGCCTTATTTTTGCCGGAGGAGCGAGGAGCGATAATGGAGGAGCTATAATCGAGAAACCACCAGACCATCCTCTGATGAAATCCTCAGACACTCGTCCCGCCCCCTTACTGTGTATCGCTCACTGATTGGACGATACAGTGCATGCACTGATCTGATGCTTCTTGACATGAGAGCAGTTTCCCAGCGGAGTGAAGAAAATACATGAACCTCACGGGAGTCACTCCTCAGTTTATGACTTGTTTTGTTTCAATTAATCATTTAGTTACAAATATGTGATATATCTGAACAACAAAGTGGTCAAAAATCTTTTTATTCATTTTTTGGAAACATTTTCATGATCGCTTTTTTTGTTTTACATTTTCATTTATTGTCATTTCCATTCAGTCAGTCATTAAGTGCTATTTAAAATGTTAATTTGCTACATATCCAAACAAACAGACAAAGTGTGCAATCCAATGAATGTTCATCTAACTGGGTCTTGATAGATAACATATCTCTTTTTCTTTCTGACTTATTTTATTTATTTTTGTGCACTCTAATCAATATTAATCCAACTATTGTTCGTTTATACATTTTAAGAATGGCGTTTATCTTTTTTGAGAATTAGTTCTTATTTTATTTTATTTATTTGGGTCTACAACAGATGATACAAATGTTTGTGTCAGTACATGTGTACTAACAGAGGCAGGGGTGTGTGCGGAAATAACGCGGACAGAGCTGGCTGCTGTCAGACGATCAGCTGTGCAGCGTCATCACAAACGGACGTCGCTTCACGTGACGCTCCGGAGGAAAGGACGTCCCATTGCTCTTAAAACTAATTTCCCTGCTTCTCGTGGTTTCCTTGCGTCTCTCCATGCTTCCCTGGTGGGAGGGACTAGTCACAGGGAAACGACGCAAGTGAGGGACGCAAGGAATCCATTTAACCGAAATAAGAAAGGCCCATTGCCGTGTGTCTCTGTCGAAAGTACTGGATTGAAACGATATGCCAGTCTTTGTTTCATGCAAAATGACCCAGTAAACACGGAGATACGATGATATAAAGTTAATACATTTCAAAAGTATCAGAAATGGAAGCACATATTTTAATATCGTCCCCGTATTTTATCATTTTATGAAACGGAAAATACTGGAAACTGTAGATCCTGCTCAGCAGGATGTACTTACCAGGGAAGGGGTGAGATAATCAGGTAAACGGAGTGATACGAAGCGAGACGAAAAGAGACGAAGAGGGACGGCGGGAACCGAAGAGAGACGGCAGGAAATGGAGAGAGACGAAGATATACATATTATTGTACATAATGTGTATATATAATAACATAATGATTAATTTCAAATGATAATACTTTTCAGGGTTAGGTCCGGTCTGACAGCGCTTAGCTCTCTGCTGCAGAGAAGATCACTGCTCTAAAAAAAGTCAAAAATCCTACATCCAAACGGAATAAATATAATAAATTATTATTAATACGTTAAGTCTTGTTCATTGTTTTTCACTTTTATTAAATGTTTGATATTTCCGGTGGAAATGGTGGACTATCGGACAGCACACATTCATATATTGTCACTCACACATTCATGCATTTTGTTCTCATATTCATATATTTTAATGCTCCTATTTATACATTTTGCTCTCATGCAGATTCATTCAATGTTTACATTTAATATTAAACATAATATATGCATGTCTGAAGACAATATATATATGCAAGAGAAGAATGGCTTATTATATTTACAGCTCTTAATAACATTCATTTTCTGGACTCAATGTGTGTCTTGGCAGGGGGGAGAGCTGTGGAATGCGACCATCCCCCTTGGGGGAATTCCTCCACACATTCCGATGGCCAATTCGTTTTAAACAAAGAGTTCACATCAATATGGGGGGTGGGGGGCTGGTGAACGGTCTGGTCATTTGTTTGTTCCACAATGTTTATCATTATGAAATTAATATCTATATATTTTATACTATACTTGCACTGCTTCCCGTTTTCATACTTTATATATCTTAGCATATTCATACACACTGTCCATACTGCTCACAGGCTGCTGTGTATATCTAGTGTATTCATACCCCTCACTGTTTATTCATCATTCAATTCATTCTATCTTTTATCCTGTAGATTGTGTACATTACTTTTCACTTTACTGCTTGTTACACTCCTGGTTAGAAGCTAAACTGCATTTTGTTGTCTCAGTATCTGTAATATGTGCAATAACAATAAAGTTGAATCTAATCTTGAGCAGGAACAAATGTATTTACTTACACATATCTGACATTAACGATTAAACACATTTGTGCATTCTTTATGAATACAAACCGAGTCAAGCCGAATCCGGAGGTGGCGGCATGCACCTAAAAGTTGTTTGCAATCCGCCAAAAAACCGAGACAAGAAGAAGAAGAAGAAGAAGAAGAAGAAGCCGACTCGGAGCTGTCCAACTTCAGGCGATCTTTTTGAGACCTCCCCCGGCTGCGATCGGCTATTCTCGTCTACTTTCGAGGCGAGCCGCAACGCATCTCAAACAAGCCGAGAGACACGTCCACACGAGACAGCTTCGTTTAACTCCAACCGCTGGAGAAGCTGCAGTACATATGCAGGAGCCTGTACGTGGCGCTGTAACTTCGTCCACTAAAGCAGCGAAGAAGCATGGTTGTCATGGTTGCCCTTCGGTTTATTCTCCGCGGCGGGGGCAGAGAGAACCGGGCAGAGTTTTTCGCCAGTCAACGTGTATTAAAGTTGCCGACAGTAAAAACAAACATATTTACTACTAGTTTAGGTAGTTTGAGACGTAATTAAAATAGCTAAGGGCGATGATCTGACTTGAAGTGTGTGTTTTGCTCCGTTCACCGCTGCATCACAGCGGGAGGAGCTGCAGGTGAGCAGAGCTGCGTGTCTCCGTCCTGTCAGATTAGACTTCACTCGCGTTTATGTCCATATCGAGAGAAAGATAAATAATCTGAATTCAGTGTGCAGTTTACTTTGACGCGGGGGTGAGCAGCAGAGGTGGGGAGAGGCGGGGCTATTGCCTCATCATTATCAGAAAATGATCGTATAGGTCGCACACACGGAGCCGTTGGACCCCCCAGAGCGTTGCGTATGCCGTTCTATACACCTTGGGACCCGTTATCGTTTCCGCAGTTGTTTACTGTCACATTCGGTCATCCTAGTGTTGCAGAACGGTCTACATGACACTAAACAGTAACGCAAACGACCGTTTTCGTCCTCGTGGGGCCGGGGCCTTAATGTGGCGCCACCTCCGGAGTCGGCTTGACTCTGTTTAAAGAATGCACAAATGTGTTTAATTGTTAATGTCAGATATGTACTAAGTAAATATATTTGTTCCTGCTCAAGATTAGATTCAATTTTATTGTTATTGCAACGAACGAAATGAGACAACGAAATGCAGTTTAGCTTCTAACCAGGGGTGCATCACGCAGCGAAAATTAATGTGCACAACAGTAAACAATTATCACAGTAAATTATGTGGATTAAACCACATTTATTTTGTTAAAAAGAAACAAAATATGATTTTGTTTGAATGATTAAATGTAGGGTGAATTGCCCGAATGTGGGACATTTTTGCATTTCAGACTTAACACTAATAATACAGTAAACTATTAACACTTTACAGTACATATTATTGTTTGCCCATGGGATTTGGATGATCGGTAGTGAGCTGCATTGTCCTCCGGTCCGATGTGATATAAAAACAAAGCGATTATTTTTGTTGTTGTAAACTCACGTGGATTAAATGTAGGCTAGTGCATGCATTTCAACTCGCGAACATATGATACATTAAATGATCGTGAGGGTGATGATTGAAAATCGTTTGTTTGAGCCGGGCTGCATTTCCTGATCTAAAAACATAGCGATGGTTTTGTACTAACGCCAACGTGAATTAAACAACATTATTTTGTTAAATAAAAACATGGTGATGTTTAGTAAATGATTACGTGTCTCTTATTTAGCACAGAATATGATCCCATCCGTGACATGTCTTAACAAATATCCGCTATATCAGATACCTGCGATCTATCAGCTGTTTATTTCACATGAGTTCCAGTGTGGCAGCTTTCAATCACGGCTCCCCCTGGTGGATTCATGATTCATTGCAGCTGGTTTCATTATAATTACATTACATCAAGGGGGCGTATCAAGTCCTGCGGGGGGTTTTCCTTTTCAGCAGGGGCCCGCCCCGTGCGTCCGAAACGAAGCGCTACATCTGTAACTACACCGTTTGTGTATATATGTCAATAAACCTTAGAAAATCTTGAAATCTTGAAAGGGATGTGCAAAATAGTCATTATATACAGTCTTTAATTAACTATTAGTAGAGAATAACGAGTAATGAATATACTTTATAGGGATCCTATTAATATCTAATAATAAAAATAATGAAATTCAATAACATGCTTTAACCACTAGGTGTCCCTTTATATCAGGAGTGCACGTTTATGGTGTAAATACAGACTATCTACTAATTGGATCCAATATAAAAGTCAGCCGAATTAGCGTTGATACTGTGAGGAGATGTATTTTGTGAAAATAAATGTAAGATGTTGTTTAATTGCTGATTTATTTATGATCCACGTCACGTTTTCAGTGTTGGCGGCAGTTCCTCATGTTTGTCTAGAAGTCTTCTCATCAAGGCTCTATAAATAGAGAATTACAGCAGATATTTAACATTTAATGCAGCCGAACCGTGTATTAAAATGCTGTTACGTGATGACCTCCAAAGAGAAAAGCAAGCACACTCGGAATAAAGTGTTTTCGGTCTGTTTCCGGTATTTGTTTATGACGATGTGATGTGAGATGTGACATGTGAGACTGGAATTGCACAGGGGAAAATAACGTATAGGCCACCATTTTAGATGCAGATTTTGTTCAACTAATAAGTTTGCGCTGTGGACCAACACTATAAATTGACGGGGAAGGGGGTAGCAATAAAGATAATACCATTAAACAGTTACACAACATAACAGAAATAGTATCAAGTGCAGCGTCCCTAGCAACCACATTGGTAACAATGAAAACGTTGTATGGACACCATTTCCTGAAGTAATCTTCGTAATAACTAGCAAACTAAAGATCATGTACATCCACTGTACACATAATCTGAAATAACAACTCATATTTCTTGCATCAAATGACATCAAAACGCATTTTAATGGCCAAACTAACTTTAAAATAGGCATTTTACACCGAGAATAAAACGAAGTTCGGCCATGTTTTTTTTTTCTGCAGGGAGAAATGTGAAGATCACGTGACATAGACGCCAGCCATTGGAATGAATGGTGAAAAAAAACGTAGGGATCTTACAACTTCAGAGGCATTTTTGTAGAAATACTACGTCCTACATTGTGGATCAACGTAGTTATTACACGTTTTTTTGTGAGACTGGGTTGAATTCTCAGTATGTGAACACAGATCGAAAATGGAAAGATTTCTCACAAGTCAGCGTAAACGAACGCGATCTCCAACGGAGCCAGTCCAGCCGGACAACCCTGTGTGTGCGTGTGCGCACGCGCATGTGTGTGTGTGTGTGTGTGTGTGTGTGTGTGTGTGTGTGTGTGTGTGTGTGTGTGTGTGTGTGTGTTTGTGTGCGTCTGTCTGTTTGCGGTGTGGTGATGAGGTTAAATGCCACAGCATGCCAGTTGAAACAGTGAACGATCGCTATTGTGTACTTGTACGCTCAGGGTGTAATGGTGTTATACAAAAATATTGTAGGAGCACAGAAACAGTGTTCAAATTCAGCTTTTACAAATTTATTTTGGTTGTGCTTACCTTGCAAAGTAATGTTATAAGTGTCAAAGGAATGTTTTAATGTAAATATTAGTGATAATATTGTAGCGTGTCCAAGTTAATAGTTATTTCAGTTATCAGATGTGTACAGTTTAGTACATTTGTTACTTAAGTTATTTAGGCAATGTTGTTGGTGGGAGTTAGGGAGAGACATCCTTTCCAGGTGTGTGTTTGTGCGTTTTCCGGTGTGTGTGGAGGGAGTACGAGACGGTAGGAGTTGTCTTCGAGTGTGGGGAAAAGTTATGAGTTTTATACTATTGATTGGTTCTGTAAGGCGTGGCTGTGGCCGTCAATACCAGAAAATAAAGAGAACGTTTTCGTTTTCGGCTCGTGATCTGTGATCTTGAATAGCGGTGAACGCTACAATATGAACAGGCTCGTGCTTGGCACACTGGTATTGTTTGTTTATTTATTTTGAAAATTAACTAGCACGCCCTGCTGTCATATAGCAACTGCTAAGCTACTGCAGCAAAAACATCCTGGCACCGCCCATGAACATATATATATTATTCTGAAATGGACCAATCTGCACAATGACTACAATAACTAAGTATTTTCAAATGCTCATACTTTTACTTTTACTTGAGTAATATTTTGAATGTAGGGCTTTTATTGTAACAGAGTAACTCTGGTACCTCTACTTTTACTCAAGTGCAAGATCTGAGTACTTCTCCCACCTCTGCAGTCATCGCCACTAATACTATCAGATAGATGGATAGATACAGAATCAGAATACCTTTATTCGTCCCACAGAAGGGAAACTGTTTTGTCACAGCAATGTAAGAGAATCATTTCTTTAAAATGGAATACATTTTTTTTTAATGACATATATTCAGAAGAGTATCTACACGCTATCAATAATACAGAATACATGAGAATACTCAATATACCAATCTACTAAAGGGACAGAAACATATAAGCATAGTGGACTAAATAGCTTAGAAAATTGTGAGCAGTAGCTTTTAATTAAAGGTCAAATTTATCAGGAGCATTCCTGGGGGGTTGGAGTTCTGCTCAGGAATCTACAGGACACCAACCATCCTGAACTACTGAACCGCTGCCTCTATTATTGCTTCAGTGAAATTACTAATAGATATTCAAAATAACTTGAGATATACTTCTAAGGCTTGCTAATGATGGTGTGCTCTCTAGTCAGTGTTGAACAGAACAAGAGTCACTGCTGAATGATACCTGAAAAAGATTAGGCTTCTGTCGGCTCTGATTATCTTTATTAAACAGGACCTCTTTTGTGTTTTCCTTTTTTTGTTCCAGTACCAGAGGTTCCAGACAGATGTGTCTCCTCCCCTTCCTCCCCTTCCAGAAACCGCAAAATGGAACGATCCAGTTTGTCTTGTGACCACAAGGTTGGTTGGCACACACACACACACACACACACACAGACACACACACACACACACACACACACACACACACACACACACACACACACACACACACACACAGGGACGTGCACAGACATTTTGGGGGGCGGGAGCTCAAATTAGAAAAAAGGCACTTCCCTTAATCATTTATAACAACATTTTTAAAACAAAAAGTTAAATATAGTTGCACATCTCTGACTTACTGACCAATTTATTTGAATACCCTCACACTCACGTAATTGTTTAATACTCAACAGAATTCTAAAAAATAATCAGTATTCCCTAAGCACAAGAGCAGACAACAGACTAGTGAAATTAATAGTTATTAAATGAGCAGCCAACAATCAAAATTACGAAGTTACTGTTTAATGACATTACAGGCAAAAAGATCGTTTTTCCATGTACTTGTAAATTGGGTTATTTATGTTGGTCTATTTTGCTTTTCACTCTAATGGAAAGAAAACTTCCAAAAAACACATATAAATGGTGTTCGTTTTACTGCATGTCTAAATTCATCTATAGATTTAAAGCTATAATCTGCATTTAAACATAACATTTCAGGGTGAAATACTGACTTGACGTAAGTAACTATCTGGGGAACTTGTGAGGTTTTTTGTTTTATCCTTTTCACCTGCAATGAGCGCATTTAAATTAGGCCTAGTTAACGCCTAATTTGCATATCAATGTGGCGATTGTGATGACGTTATTATACACATTTGACTGTATTCACCTTTAGTGTCAGTCTCCCCTTAAGTACAGTACATTAGCCTGTATGCCCATGATAAATTGCCTTAACTAAACCTTGAGCTAACTTATCCATTAGCTAGTAGTCTACCTTAGTTAACTATATTTGTTTTTGTCTTTTGGCTAATTAGCTGTAAACTCGAGGCACTGGCAGTTTAGTCATTGTTCATTACCACTCACCTTCAAACAAGCCAAGAAAAGCCGGCATAATATGGGACAGTAAAATGGCAGTTGCTGCTACAGTCTGTCTGAAGTGACTGCCGATGTCGGCACCGCCGTGCGCGAAACGTGGAGGGAGGGTAGAGAGAGCATCGGAACTTCACAGTCTAATCTCCCGACCTGATATTTTTACTTTGTATTCAATCAATATATGATTGGGGCTCGAGCCCACTTTGATGTCTATGTGTGCACGTGCCTGCACACACACACACACACACACACACACACACACACACACACACACACACACACACACACACACACACACACACCAGACAAACTACCGTCAATTGCAGCATAGGCCAATTATTCATCAGTCCAGATTTACTGGACAGTTTCCAGAGAGTTGACACAGTAAATCCAGCAGCTTCTCTCCAACACTAGTTTGGAGGTGAAACATGTTTCAGACATCAGAGGGTTACTAGTATGTACTATGCCACCTTTTAATAGTTTTAAGTTTCACTCAAGATGGAACTTGACCAAGTAAGGACATATACAGATGTATTTCTCGGTTGTTACTGTACCTGCAGTTTTTTTTAATCTTGCTTTTGCATAATTTTATAAAGCCAATTATAAACCTTATAAACCTGATGCCCCGTCATAATGGCCAAGAAATCTCCAGGAAGAATCGACCTAATGGAAAGCGTTCTTCCTTACTGAAAAGGTTTCTTGTTTACGGACATTTAAGAAAAGCTATATTTCAAAAGAATGGTTACCTAGTTATTGACTTTGTTCAGTTGAATTGATATAGCCCAATGATGAAATCATACATTTGCATCAAGAACAATATATGTTTCTTTAGCTGCTCCACTGTATTCAATGCTTATACATATCGTTTGATTTATTAATAATATATACATATTTACAGGTGCTGCTTTAATGGCATAATAGTATATTACAATGCATATTTAAAATACATCAACAATAATTTGTTAATATATAAATTGACTCAATCAAGCATAATTTTGACTTTGTAATGTATCATTTTACACCACTGCTTCATGTGTCAGAACATCGCATTCAAATCATGTGAAATGTTATGTTAATATGTTTTGTCCATGTGGGTCATTGTTTTTTTTTACTTTACTCATTCATTAATTTCTTACATGTATTAATTGTGAACTTTCTAAATCTGTTAATCAGCTGGATTGCAATTACACTCATTGTTTTCCTAATATGTTCATCTACCCATCATTATGTTGTTCATCCATCTAATCATTCCTCCTACCTTTCCATTTCCTGTTTATTTCTCTTCACCCCATCAATCAATGATCTATCCATCCATCCCATAATCCATTCCTCCACGCACCTTGGCTCCAGTGGTTCAGCTGAATCTCCCTCCCCCCCCCCGCAGTTCCCCTCCTTCCTCTCTTCGGTGCCGAGACGACAGAACTCCATGGCGCAGCTATTAGCCAATCAGAAGAAGGAATGAGCAACGATAACGCTGAACTGCCAGCCAATGAAAAGCCCAAATGAAGCTCCACGCCTCCTTCAGTCCGTCAGCAGCTGATGTTGGGCTCAGTTGTGGCTTTAATCTGATTGGTCCGTTGTGTTGTCTGTTGGACGTCCTGTGACAAGAGGACTGTTTTCATTTAGTGAGCTTGTTCCAAAGATGAACGTCATTATCCTAGATAAGGTTTCCAAAATGCTTTCAAATCAGATGTCTGCAGACGTTGTTCTTATAACTTGTGTGGACTCCCAGGAGGCGCATCCCAATAATAACTGAGTATGAAATGGCAATCATATTTATACCACTGTTTTTTTTTTTTAAATGTGACCTGGACTTTATGGATTTTAGAATCTGTGGTATTCTCCTTTAATATTCACAGCACTTTGATTTCTAGATTTTTATGAATTATTCTACTTCAACTATTTGATTTTTATGATAATTACTTGTGATGTGGGGATTAGAAAATCATTTTGATTTTATTTTAAATAGTTCAAACACTGCTTGTTCGAAAAATATTGTAGCTATGCATAGTTTTGAGAAGGTACATGCAAAAATGAGTTAGCATGTTGTGTTCTTTTCAAATGATATTCATGTCTTTTGAAAAGGTCCATGCTAGAATTTGAACATCACTGCCTGTGTGAAATGTTATTATAAGCCATCATTCAAAAGAGTTGCAGGTCATGCTGGCTGCTAACTAAATAACAAATAAATCGCACAGGGGAGCTTCTGATTGATTGTAACCCAGTAAGGAGGAAGCCATTTTGTGGGAAGAGAAAACATATTCCCTTTTCAGGAATATTGTAGTCTCGTAGTTTCAAGCCATGCTTGTTTTCTTTACTCGCTCTACACCACAGAGCACTTTCTGATGTGTGTGACAAAACCAAGAAGAATACAGCCTCAAGTTGAGCTAATTTTGAAAACAATGAAACCTTTACCAGCTAGCTACCTTCAGTAATATTAGTTAAGGTTAGCCCCGTTTACCCCTTTGCCTTCCACAGAAACGTGTGAACACAGCCTCTTATGTTCCAAACTACACTGAAGTCTAATCCCACAGCAAGCAGGGCTGTACCATGTGTGTTTCTTTTGAACATTTGAAGCTTCTATTGAGGTCAGCTAAGTTAGCTTCCAACACCTCTTGTGATATAATAATACAACCAAAATCCTCTCATGATCCCTTAGAGCTGTTTAAAAAAATATCTCAATATGGATGCCTGACACCTGATATGTTTGCTGCATACATACATGCTAGCTAGCTTACAGCTCATTTCTGTTTGGTTGGTACATGAGGTGTTGGAAGCAACCAGGTTGTAAAAAAAAACACTTAGCTGTCAACTGTTAGCAAATACCTCAATAGGAATATTTACATTAATTCTGAAAACTCCTTAAAAACGAGCTGTAATAAGCAGTTATTTGAAGACTGCTTTGGCGTTACAGGTATTAGCATGGTAGTTCCGTGACACTCTGTCTGTGGCTCTGCTGGTTTAGCTCAACATCTTGAATACTTCTGAAACATTCAGATATTCTAATGTAGTCTAGTGAAGAGTTTGACATCTTTTTGTGTCTTTTCTTGATTTCTAAAAAGAGATTTCTTGTACCTGTATTTTTGCTGCATATATTTATGAATTGAGCAATGCTTGTAAATCCTTATATATTTTATTTGTGAAAAGTTTATAATATATTGTTTGAGAGTTTGAAGATGACGTCTGCCATGTTTATAAGCGATGATTTTTGTGTGCAGTGTGTGCATGTGTGTGTTTTATAGTACTCCATGCGTTAGCTAGTCAGAGCTCCCTTTAGTTTGTCTTCTCTAGCTCTGCTTTCACCAGAAAACTCAACTGGACTGGCAGTATTCAACTCGTGCTTTCAACTCAACTCAGAAATGGCAGATGAAAGTAGCAGGATGGAAATTAAATTAGTTAATGCCTTACATTATAAAATATACTGCAGAAGATCAAACCACGCTGTTAGCTTATGAACTGTGTTTGAGTTGCGAGTCACTGTGCAACGATGTAGCCTGTAGCTATATCTCTGCACTTCATTTTGAGAGGGGGTGGAATTTCCTCGAATCCCTCTTATTAGCGAACTACATTTAATTTGAGTCCTTAGTTGGTTATTTCCTCCTCTTTCTTTCTATAAATGGGAATTTCATTTTTAGACTAGCTTTCAAGGATATCCCCCTCATTTGGCTTACTTCAATTGCAGAAGCCCCAAATTGGCTTTATATTGATCTATCTGCGTTTTTGCAGAACATTAACAGCGCATTTCCACTACAGCGTGGTTTAAGCGTGCCGTGCCTGGCCCGTTTTTGATTGCGTTTCCACTAGGCGTAGTTCCGGCTAGCGGGTACTTTTTCACAGTTTTCTGGCTCTCCAAAATCGAGGTTCTTTCCGGGCCAACAACCGGGCTGAGTATGCTTAACTAGTGAGAGAATCGCTGGCAACTACAACAAAATGAACATATTTTACCGTGATTTAATTGTAAAACATGTTTTAAAATGATGCCGAAGTAACAACATACTGATACCGGTTAGTAAAAATCATGAATTAATGCTTTGACAAGTCTTCAGACAAGACGGCAGGCGAAAAACCTTTTAAAATGCGTGTTTTCTAAATGGAGATCGGCTAAGCTAACGCAGTGTATGCTCCGACCTTCCACACTAACAACAACGGCCTATACAGACATAAATAAAGCAGCGACTGTATTCACCATGACACAGAGAGTCTGTGGTTTGTACTTGTTTAAGATTTGTCTAGTTTCTGAACAGATATGAGGAGCTGTGAGCTCTGTGTACAGCTAACGGCTGATGTTGTTTTTGTGTTTCACATTGAAGATGACGTCACGGCTCCGCTTACACTGCGTTACTATAGTTACTGCCCCAGCTACTAAACTGTAATGGAAATGCAGCATAAAGTGAGCCTGGCCTACCAAGGCCTAACTCCGTACTAAGCCGTGCGAGGCCCTGCAGTGGAAATGCGCCATAAGATGAGTTGTTTTTGTCAACCATCACTTCTATTGTATCCACACTGGGAAGCGATGCCTTCAGGGTCAGCATGGGCACACGGAACAGTAACGGCTCCTACACACGGCGGCGTGCGTTGCCGCTTCAACGCTTCTGCCCATTCACTTTGAATGGGGTGACGTCACGATTCGCCGAACTGCATTGTGGGAGCAAAGCGTAGCTTCTATCGCGGTGCTCGCTGCAAAAGTAGAGCAATGTTCTACTTTTGACGCCTCGACGGAGGCGTCAGCCAATCGAATCATATGCCAGTCCAAGCTCTAGTCTAGCCAATCAAACCGCGTGCTTGTGTGTCTGGGGCGGGAGATTAATGTGATTGGTTGTTGGTCGAGTTTCAGCCCCCTCCGCCGGTAAGCGACAACGCACGCCGCCGCGTGTAGGGGCCGTAACTGCTAGATGAACCTAAATCATGTAAGAATAATTGAGGTAGACTTGAACAAATATTGTATTTCCTTTAAAACAGGGGCTGATGCGGGCCCGGCACCACGAGGGGGCAAAAGGGGGCATCGCCCCCTCAGTTGTATTCTTTGCCCCCTCACTTTGAGCATCATTCATCCATCAAAAAGTACAATACATGTCACAATTATTAAATAACTTTAAATCATTATTTTCCCCCAATACACGTTACTATGTTTGGATAAGATATGTGGGCAGGCAGTCAAGCAACGTGTAAAAAAGCCTCAACCCCAAGTGAGCTTGTAGTCTTAATGTTAGCCTGTGTGCTTAGCTGTAAACACAGTCGGATGGGTGACCAAAACGTCCCCGTTTTCGGTGGCTGGTACCCGGTTGAAACTCTCGAAAATGTTCCCGTTTTTGAACGTGTGTCAAAAAAAATAGAGCAAGGTGAAATCAAATGTTACATGTCAGTAAAAACAGAGTAACAGTGTTGTGCCTGTTTGTAGCGTTAGCGTATTTCTTTTTCTACTACTTCTTCTTCTTCTTTTGTCTTTAATGGCGAATCGCTTCCACTTGGAGCATATATCGCCACCTACTGTTGATTTATTAAATGTTTATATTAAATCCTTGTCCTCAGACCAGTGTTTTTGAGGAACTTGAAGATCAGCTTGTTTGCTTAATTTCTTGATTTACTTTCGTATATTGACTTGAAATCCATGTTGTTTGACATCAACAAAAAATAAGACAGACAACTACAGATAGCACCACACATGATGGTTACTTGTTATTATTTAGGGCTGCCTGTATGGATCATACTGCCCCAAAGCGAGCCCTTTTACTAGAATAATAATGTGTTATGTATTATATAAACCGTATTGGTACAATGAGCGACATCTAGTGACGGATTTTGGAACATTGATTCGATTTTTCTCATGGCAGTTATACTCTAGAGACAAACCAGGGGACTTTACTTTTATTTGTAATCTGTGTCCATCCATTTGGTGTAGTATTTTATCCAATATTACATTTGGTTTATATATTAGTCACTTTCTTATGAGATGCCAGGTTTTAGGCCTTGAATTGAACATTCAATCCTGAAAATAAAAAATCAACCAGATTAATGTTTCTTTAATCCTGACTTGACTAGAGTGGATAGTAAGTAAGTAAATCTGTATAGGAAGATGAGTTAAGGGATAGAGGAGAAAAGGTTATGGTATAATTACAGAGCCTGTCCATTTATAAATTGAGGAAATCAATGTTAGTCTGTTAACCAAAGTGCAGGTATCTATCTATCAAATATCTACTATCTATTATTAAAGATCAGAGGAAAAGAACAGAATGAGAGGGGTAAATCTAGAATAAAAATAAAGAAGTGAAGAGATTGTAGAGCAGTGAGAAGGAAAAAAGCTTGCTGTGTCAATTCATTACATTGCCAGTATTTTTCGTTGCTGTGAAAAAAATCGCCCCCTCTGATTTTTTAACAGCCCCCTCAGTCATTTCATCCTGGAGCCGGGCCTGGGCTGATGTCATATTTCATTCTGAGATGCACAATAATAAGTGCTGTGTGTAAAGGTGGGCATGTCATGATGTAACTGTGTAGATAATAAACTGTATGATAGTACAACTATCAGTAATACTTCATTACTCAACAACACTACTTTTAGAAGAAAGTGCATTTAGTTCTTGAACATTGCTAAATGTTCATGCTGCTTCTCAATGAACACACCACACACCTGCTAATATTCTGTATGGATTCATAAGCTGCTGTCCTGAACATAACTGCTTTTCCTCATAGCCTAGCATTAACATGTATTCTGCTTCTGTTCATTTGCCTTGAGTTTCAGTCATATAATTGCCAAATAAAAAGGTCTGATGTTGACATCTTCAATTAAGCGTTACTCCTGAAACCTAATGTATGTTCAAGCTCTGTATATCTTTAAGCAAATATGTTCACAGTCAGACACACACATACTATATAAGTACTGTATAAGTATATTTAAATGTTTTCCAAAAACAAGTCATGTGTTATATGCAGGTTACAGAGAACAAATCATCACCATCAGCAGGAGAGAAGAGGAAAATGCCACATGTTTATGTTTGAGCAAGTGATGAAGCTGGATCACAGGAATATGAAAATATATCAACAGTCTTATAATTGGTAATCAATACAAAAGCTTGTGATGTATGAAGACAGGAGGCAGAGATGATCGCTCAGGACACAGGCTCCGTGCAGAGGGATAGACCTGCTCCTTCACTCCTCAGTACCTGACACACACACACACACACACACACACACACACACACACACACACACACACACACACACACACACACACACACACACACACACACACACACACACACACACACACACACACACACACACACACACACACACACACTTTTAAAATTAAGTATGCGGGAAAAGGACATGCCCAAATAAAGAAAAGCTCTTCATAAAGGCAGAGGAGAAAGGTTTTACTAATTTAAAACTAATGAATACACCTTTACTCGTGAATTAAGAAAGTCATTAACCAAGTAAAACACGTCTGATGTCAGCCCCCTCTAGTGTTGGAAGTAATCCATAAATGTTCAATCTTTGGAGGACCATGTCAAGTTTACAAACGGGCTCAAAGGAACTTCAAATGTACAGGCCCAATGACATACAGTCATTCAGAAGTCAAAAAGTCAATGTTATGCTAACTGAATGCCAACACAACGTTAGCTTATCGTGCATTGTAAATCTAATGCTGTACACTATTTTAATTGACTTCAGATATTACATGTGTAGTGGTTTTTGTAACTGTAGTTCAGCAGTAAACAGTCAGCAGATGGCTACCTAACCAACACACTCTCACTCCATAATCGTCTAGGAGCGACGCTTGGTCAGGGTCCCGTGGCGTGCAGTTGTGACGCTCCTAAGCTCCTTCCGTTTCATAAAGGGAAGCAAATAGCTTTCAACTGATTGCAATGTATTCCCATCTGCGGCGGGATTTGACGCTCATGGAAGCACGGCATTCGTTTGTGTCAGCTGCCCTTAAAGGCAATGTGAGCGTCCATTCCCATTGGATAACGGAGAATTGTACACCCGGAAGTAAGTATTCCCCTTACTGTCGATTGATTTTACAGTGATATCTGCACTACTCATCGACTAAAAAAACACCAGATTATCCTTGTTAATTACACAACATTGATTGGTTTAAATTGTGTGCAATGCTTTTGTATTTTCCCCCTTCGATTCGGAGAAACACATATTTTTTCGGAGTAAAGGATGGCAGAAGACACTACACTACCCAGAATCCCCAGCTATCGTTTAGGACTACACCATGTGCTCTGTTTGACAAGCCACGTGATTAGTTCTCAAGCTCTGTGATTGGTTGACCTCCAACTGCATTCCATTCATTCCAATGGCTGGCGTCTATGTCAGGTGATCTTCAAATTTCTCCCTGCAGAAAAAAAAAAACATGGCCGAACTTCGTTTTATTCTCGGTGGAAAATGCCTATTTTAAAGTTAGTTTGGCCATTAAAATGCATTTGATGTCATTTGATGCGAGAAATATGAGTTGTTATTTCAGATTATGTGTGCAGTGGATGTACATGATATTTAGTTTGCTAGTTATTACGAAGATTACTTCAGGAAATTGTGTCCATACAACGTTTTCATTGTTACCAAGGTGGTTGCTAGGGACGCTGCTATCTATATTATTTCTGTTATGTTGTGTAACTGTTTATTGGTGTTATCTTTATTGCTACCCCCTTCCCCGTCAATGTATAGTGTTGGTCCACAGCGCAAACGTATTAGTTTAACAAAATCTGCATAAAAAATGGTGGCATAGATACGTTATTTTCCCCACATGATGTAGTCCTAAACGATTGAAAAAATATTTGTTTCTCCGAATCGAAGGGGAAAAATACAAAAGCATTGAATACAATTTAAACCAATCAATGTTGTGTAATTAACAAGGATAATCTGGTGTTTTTTAGTCGATGAGTAGTGCAGATATCACTGTAAAATCAATCGACAGTAAGGGGAATACTTACTTCCGGTTGTACAATTCTCCGTTATCCAATGGGAATGGACGCTCACATTGCCTTTAAGGGCAGCCGACACAAACGAATGCCCTGCTTCCATGAGCGTCAAATCCCGCCGCAGATGGGAATAAATTGCAATCAGTTGAAAGCTATTTGCGTCCCTTTATGAAGCTGAAGGAGCCTAGGAGCATAACAACTGCACGCCACGGGACCCTGACCCTATTTAGGGGCAATGGATGTCCACTCGCGGGAGACGACAGACAGTGGTGCGGTTAGCCAAAGTGACAGACCTAATGTTAGACCTATTTACAGGCAATGGACGTCCACTCTTGGGAGAGAGACCTCCAGCATGTGTCCCTGAAATGGAGACTCTGTTTATTTCACTCATCCAGGACAGAGACCGGGGAAATCTCCTCTCTGTGGCCCCTCCAAGACCCCCAAAGGACGGACCACAGACCTCCAGCATGTGTCCCTGACATGGGCACCTCCATAACCTTGCACACCGTGAGTCCCCGGACTCCCGGACTTAAGCACTCCCCCACGGACTAAACCCAGATGTTCACACCCTACAGAACTTCATGCCCCTGGTTATCCTAAAGGGGGTGGATTTTGCGGTGCTTTACCGTCCGCACATCGGCATACATATTCGGCCTTATTCACGACACTACCACCCCTTCTTTGGAGGATATTCTCATGCTCCTGGTAACCCTTTAAATAGTCTGATACTGTCAGGGCTCATCACCGCACTTTACAAGCCAGACATAATGTTTAAATGGTCGGGAAAAGTGTTTTTAAACACATGGAAGAGAGTTGTAGCCTGTCATTTTGCAGGATATCATTTAACATTGAACATCTCCTGGAAATGCACAGAATATGTCCATTTCCAGGAGAGATTCCATGTTAAATGATATCCTGCAAAATGACAGGCTATAACCCAGGAACAAGTGTTTGAAAGGCGGGGAAAAGTTGTTTAAAATAGTCGGAAAAGTGTTTTTAAACGTATGGAAGAGAGTTGTAGCCTGTTATTTTGCAGGATATAATTTAACATGGAACCTCTCCTGGAAATGCACAGAATATGTCCATTTCCAGGAGAGGTTACATGTTAAATTATATCCTGCAAAATGACAGGCTAAAACACCCAGGGATACGTGTTTGAAAGGCAGGGAAAAGTTGTTTAAAATAGTCTGATACGTCCAGGGCGCATCACCACATTTTACAAGCCAGGGAAGGTGTCTTAATCATTGGTACACATTGTTTGAATAGTCTGATACCTGGCACTGTATTTGCCCCTGGGAACCTTCAAGGTTATACTAATGTTTTTTTATTTTTTTTATTTAATTATCACACCATTTTTACAAAAACAGTATACAAAATAAACATAATAACAACATGATTACAACATGATTACAACATGATTAACAGGGGCCTGGGGCCCATATTAGCCGTCTAACTTGTACAGTGCACCGGGGAAAAAAGGTTGAGTCCACGGCCCCTTTCCCCTCATCAGGAGTATCAATCGGTCCTGAAGAAGAGGTATCGCTGCTCTCCGCCCCTGAGTCCTCTTCGGAGGTAGCTGACGGTGGTAGACCTCCTTCTGATGATGATGATGATGATGCTGCTGCAGCTGCTGCCGCCGCCCTGAACATGAAGCGGATCTTCAATGCCTCCTTTATTCCAGGCGTATTCGCGTGGAACCGGTCTGCAGTGCTTACGTCGTGGCACATAAACCTAGCCAGAATCGACCTGCTTTCTGGATCTTGGTGATGCTTGATATTGTCAGCCAGGGCAGTGCGCAAGATGGTGAAGGTGACGGCTGTTTCTAGCCCAGCATCAGCCCAAGCCCTCTTCAAGTGAGCGTTCAGGTCCTTGGAAGCCTGCTTCCCCGATGTGAAAAGGAAGAATTCAATCTGAGGACCCGACAAGCCCTCTTTTATCCCCATCCGCCGCATGACCCAGCTAAACTCCTTTATTGTAAGCACCAGCTGTGCTTCACCAAATGTCTTGGCAGTCTTGTGATCCTGCACGTGGATGATGTAGCCCTCAGCAGTGCCCCTTCTGTCCGCCTCAAAGACCTCCGTGTTGGTCATGTTTGCGTACACACCCGGACGGTGGCCATACAGGAGGCTCCAATGGAGGGTTAGATAGCCATATAGCAGGTACTGGGTGATTGAGGTCGGATTGCTAGCCATCAGGTCAAGGAGATCAGGGATGCGCTTCTCAGCGGCCGCCATGGCGGCGAGAAGCTCCGCCTGGCTCGGCAGACGATCCAGCTTGTCCCTCTTCACCTTAAACTGGTGGAGAGTGACAGACTTTTTCAAATCGTTAATGTTGGCTTTCACCTCTCTGATGAGGTGGGTCATATCAGACTGGGTGAGCCTGCACCCCCGGAGCTTTGATGCAGACAAGTACCTCAGGAAATGGTTCACAGTCTTCAGGAACAACAGCGATGTTGTGACTGTCCGGACCGACTCTGAAATATACTTGCTCCAGCCACGGACCCTCTTTGTGTCTTTTAGAAACAGCCAGTCTGACAGCCGGTCAACACCATGGGCCATGAATACTATGAAGTTCTTTATCCGGCTGACATTGGACATACAATTCTCTTTCCGTTTTACTGTCGGTGCGAGACCCTCACAATGACCTCTGTATGTCTGAATGTACGTCTCCATGCTTTTAGGCAACGTGATTTCACGCATGGTATTCCCCCGTCCCTTCCCAGTGGACCATTGATTTTGGAGAGAGGCCCAGTCCTTAGCCAGATTAGCTTTCAGCTTATTGGAGACAGACGCACGGGTCTTCTGGCATACAGGGGTCTCACTACAGGAGGCTTCTACGGACCGCATGACAGTCTTCATCGGGGTCTTGCTTCCGGAGGCTTCTGGGGACCGCATCACAGACTTGAGAGGGGTCTCACTCGAAGAGGCTTCTATGGACCGCATGACAGTCTTCACCGGGGTCTTGCTTCCGGAGGCTTCTGGGGACCGCATCACAGACTTGAGAGGGGTCTCACTCGCAGAGGCTTCTATGGACCGCATGACAGTCTTCACCGGGGTCTTGAGAGGGGTATTGCTGCCGGAGGCTACTGAGTTCATGTCGGGGGTACTTGAGATTGCTACGCCCTTAAATCGTATACATTCTTCGTCTTCCTCAAGCAGAGCAGCAGTGGCATTCTGCTTCCTGGGTTTTAGACCCTGTTTTAGCCTGGAGCGCAGGGTCTTCACCTCATCAATGAGGGCATCCTTCTGAGCCCTCAATGCCACATTGTCCAGCCTCACCTGCATGCAGTCCTCTTCGTCACACTCGGTATGTGGGGAGAAGGGTGGAAGGTGCACCGGGTATTCCTCCTCATTGTCTATATCCAATAATGTAGCCATTCCAATGATGGGATTAGTCTCTCGGAGGTCATGGAGCAACTGCATGGCCACACTATGCTTCAGCCCTGCCATGACCTGATGTGCCTCATCTCGGGAGAACTCAGGGTGGTCACGAGTTATATGACGGTGTAGTTTCTTCCCAGCATACGAACACCCTGTGATGGGACAGGGTTTGGTCCGAACATTTATTCTACCACTGGCCATTTTAAGAATGATGCCTCTTTCCTCCAGGTTCCGCACTGCATGTTTGTGCTTAAGGTGCTTATTCAAAGACAGATAGCGGAGACTGCACACCGGGCATTCGGTCAACATCCTTCCCAAAACACACACAATGAATTCTATTTAAATGGTTTTCTGTTTCTCCGTTTATATGCGTTAGCCAACTGGTGATTGCAACCATGGGTCCGATGCTTCAATGCAGGGAACACGGACCAAGGGGAGGACTTGGGTTACCACCTGGTTAAAATGGTCCCACCTCCGCACCAACGCGGGGCTGGTGATGGGTCCGATACATTGATTGTTTTTTGTTTCATGGTTCTGCCACGAGCTCACAAGACAGTTTTGGGTACAAAAACGTGGGGATAACAGTACCTCCGGGCGCTCCGTCCCGCTGCGGCGAAAGCCGGAGCGGGACGGAGGCATTGAACCCCTCGCACCTGCCCCCGGAGGAGGCAGGGGAGTCAGGTACCTGGAGGCGCACGGTGGACGGCCAGGGCGAGACCGCCACACCGCACTGGAGTCAGAGTTCCGAGTTTTTCGAGCCAGGTCCCGGTGAAACGCAGTACGGAGCACCCGGCAGGAACCTCCAGCAGACCCCCCCGCGCGGTTCCCTCGTCCCTCGGAAGAGGCGGAGAGGTGGGTGTTTTTCATCTGCTAGCGGACTGCCGGGGAGAACGTGCTGCTCGGGAGCCAGGCTCAGAGTTAGTGGCAGTGAGAGCCCGTGCACCTGCCTTTTACAGCAGGCACGCGCTGGTATCGGGGTGGGGAGAGAAGGTAGATGCAGAGGCTGCAGAAACAGCCAGAGCCTTCCCCTCTAACACACCCCTCATTTGGTGCATTGAACCCCTCGCACCTGCCCCCGGAGGAGTCAGGTACCCGGAGGCGCACGGTGGACGGCCAGGGCGAGACCGCCACACCGCACTGGAGTCAGAGTTCCGAGTTTTTCGAGCCAGGTCCCGGTGAAACGCAGTACGGAGCACCCGGCAGGAACCTCCAGCAGACCCCCAGGCGCGGTTCCCTCGTCCCTCGGAAGAGGCGGAGAGGTGGGTGTTTTTCATCTGCTGGCGGACTGCCGGGGAGAACGTGCTGCTCGGGAGCCAGGCTCAGAATTAGTGGCAGTGAGAGCCCGTGCACCTACCTTTTACAGCAGGCACGCGCTGGTATCGGGGTGGGGAGAGAAGGTAGATGCAGAGGCTGCAGAAACAGCCAGAGCCTTCCCCTCTAACACACCCCTCATTTGGTTCATGAGCACTGGGCAGAGTCCCCTGTCAACTCTCCTTATATTCCTCCGGAGACCAGTTGGGACATGGCAGCATCCCACTTCGCCTGGTAGACCATATCGTTAAATGAGCTCAGTAATGTACTGCACAACATCACATGGGTAAAATGAGCTATATAATGCACTGCAAAATCACATTTGGTTTATTTCCAAAAAGCCTGGAAAAAACACATATCCGTCATGTCCTGTAAAATATCATTCTTTGTTTATTTCCATCCTTCAGGCAAATACACATATCTTTGTCCGCTCCAGGATTACCCGTAATTTGGATGAACCGACCGCCAAGCACCGGAAGCTGGACCCGGGGAGGAGGCCCTCCGATGGCGGGTCAAATTTGATGATACCGCAGCTGGCTGGACACTAGCCGTAGAAGAACACCTGGGCGGGACCAGGCATGTCCCTCTTTGCAGACAAGCATATATGCGCTCCCAGGAGCAGAGTCAAACCCGCAGTTTGGATGAACCGACCGCCAAGCACCGGAAGCTGGACCCGGGGAGGAGGCCCTCCGATGGCGGGTTAAATTTGATGATACCGCAGCTGGCTGGACACTAGCCGTAGAAGAACACCTGGGCGGGACCAGGCATGTCCCTCTTTGCAGACAAGCATATATGCGCTCCCAGGAGCAGAGTCAAACCCACAGTTTGGATGAACCGACCGCCAGAGCACCGGCACGAGGCCGGGCCGGCGGAGGCCTTCCGATGGCGGGTCACGTTTGCCATTCGATCAATGTCTTTGCAGACAAGCATATATGTGGTTGTTACGCAGGATCAAACAGGTAGTTTGATGAAGTAGGGTCCTGTGCCCGGAGCAAGGCCAATTGCTGAATGCCGCAGCCGACTAAGGCCGCTATGCCACAGTGGAGGATGAGAGAAACAGGTGTTTGTCTTGCATTCCGCGGCGAAGTGGGGAGGTGGAACTTCCACCCCGCTACGGAACCCGTGGTGGGACCCCTGAGTCAGACGGTTCGTCTTGGAAACGCTTCATATCGGTCGGCCTGGGAGGTAAGAGACACGCAGGGTAACGGACACGCAGGGTTACCCCCACGCAGCCCATGCAACACGGAGGAGGCAGGGGAGTCTGGTACCCGGAGGCGCATGGCCGCAACACCGCACTGGAGTCAGGGTTAAGAGTTTTTCGAGCCAGGTCCCAGTGAACGCAACACTCCAGCAGGAGCCTCCAGCAGACCCCCCCGACGTTTCCCTCGTCCCTCCCGGCCATCAGAGTCGAACCCGCAGTTCGGAGGAACCGACCGCCAGAGCACCGGCACGAGGCCGGGTCGGCAGAGGCCCTCCGATGGCGGGTCGCGTTTGCCATTCAATCAGTGAGAAATCAGAAGAGGAAGGGAAAAAAAAGACTAACTTGTCTTTTTGGAGTTCCATAAAAAAGGGGGGAAAACGAAAAAATGTATACGAGAATAGTGCCCCATAAGGCGGATTGAGTCCCCTGTCAACTCCCCTCGCATTCCTCCACACTCTGAAAAAGTCAGAGTTATTTTTTGGAGAACCATCAAAAATGGCTAAAAGTGTTGAAATGTATCCGAGAATAGTGCCCCATAAGGCGGGTAAAGTCCCCTGTCAACTCCCCTCGCATTCCTCAACACTCTGAAAAAGTCAGAGTTATTTTTTGGAGAACCATCAAAAAGGGCTAAAAGTGTTGAAATGTATCCGAGAATAGTGCCCCATAAGGCGGGTAAAGTCCCCTGTCAACTCCCCTCGCATTCCTCCACACTCTGAAAAAGTCAGAGTTATTTTTTGGAGAACCATCAAAAATGGCTAAAAGTGTTGAAATGTATCCGAGAATAGTGCCTCATGAGGCGGATTGAGTCCCCTGTCAACTCCCCTTGCATTCCTCCACACTCTGAAAAAGTCAGAGTTATTTTTTGGAGAACCATCAAAAATGGGTGAAAGTGTTGAAATGTATACGAGAATAGTGCCCCATAAGGCGGGTAAAGTCCCCTGTCAACTCTCCTCGCATTCCTCCACACTCTCAAAAAGTCAGAGTTATTTTTTGGAGAACCATCAAAAATGGCTAAAAGTGTTGAAATGTATCCGAGAATAGTACCTCATGAGGCGGATTGAGTCCCCTGTCAACTCCCCTTGCATTCCTCCACACTCTGAAAAAGTCAGAGTTATTTTTTGGAGAACCATCAAAAAGGGCTAAAAGTGTTGAAATGTATCCGAGAATAGTGCCTCATGAGGCGGATTGAGTCCCCTTGTCAACTCCCCTTGCCTTCCTCCGGAGCTCAGTTCAAAAACTTAAAGTTTGGGAAGAACCATGCTGGGTGGTCTCCGGGCAACAAAATGTATCCGAGCCAGAGTGCACATACAGCGGATGAATTCCTCCATGAAGTTACACAGCCGTTTTTTTTCTGACTCCTCTCAAAAACCGGGTTTCCGATTTCGTGCAGATGGTAGCTTGGAAAACATGAACGTTTTTTTACAACGGAGGAGGGGAAGTCTGGATTCCCCTCTCCGTTGTACCTTGCAGCGGGGGAGGGGAAAAGTGTTCGGGGCTTCGTCCCGAAGCGCCGAACACTTGAGCCCCTTCTCCCCTTCTCTGAGCCCCTTCTCTGTTGTAATTTTAAAAGTTCATTTTTTGATTATTTTAACATATAATTGACCGTTTTTTTTTCTTTCCACGGGTGGGGGCCTATGGCAGGCCACCTATGAGCTCCCAAATTTGGCCCGGATCCTTGAGGATTTGTGGGATAAGCTCCATAAACTGAAAAAGTCATCCAAATATGTCGCTTTTATAGCCCAAAGATATATAATGCAAATACATTAAAATAGTAAAAGGTACGATTGTGCTCTGCATTAACCGGAATTTGATTTATATAGCCCCCAAAAAATGATTAAAAATCATTTTCGTGGGGAAAAGTGTTAAAACGCCTGATTAAAGCATATGCGGGACCCAAGCGAGCTCCAGACTATGTGCATTGGGTCGGGGACCCTCCACAATGATAGGACCCATCATTTAAATGCAAAAACCACCATTAAAAGTCACTTTTAGGGGCAAAAAACAGCCTCTGTCCACTTTGTTAACAAACTGATAGGCAAATGGACAAAAGTGTGATTAAAGCATATGCGGGACCCCAGCGAGCTCCAGACCATGTTCATTGTGTCGGGGACCCTCCACAATGATAAGAACCATCATTTAAATGCAAAAACCACCATTAAAAGTCACTTTTAGGGGGAAAAAACAGCCTCTGTCCACTTCGTTAACAAACTGATAGGCAAATGGACAAAAGTGTGATTAAAGCATATGCGGGACCCCCGCGAGCTCCAGACTATGTGCATTGTGTCGGGGACCCTGGAGAATGATAAGACCCATCATTTAAATGCAAAAACCACCATTAAAAGTCACTTTTAGGGGCAAAAAATTGCCTCTGTCCACTTCGTTAACAAACTGATAGGCAAATGGACAAAAGTGTGATTAAAGCATATGCGGGACCCCAGCGAGCTCCAGACTATGTGCATTGTGTCGGGGACCCTCCACAATGATAAGACCCATCATTTAAATGCAAAAACCACCATTAAAAGTCACTTTTAGGGGCGAAAAACAGCCTCTGTCCACTTCGTTAACAAACTGATAGGCAAATGGACAAAAGTGTGATTAAAGCATATGCGGGACCCCAGCGAGCTCCAGACTATGTGCATTGTGTCGGGGACCCTCCACAATGATAAGACCCATCATTTAAATGCAAAAACCACCATTAACAGTCACTTTTAGGGGCGAAAAACAGCCTCTGTCCACTTCGTTAACAAACTGATAGGCAAATGGACAAAAGTGTGATTAAAGCATATGCGGGACCCCCGCGAGCTCCAGACTATGTGCATTGTGTCGGGGACCCTGGAGAATGATAAGACCCATCATTTAAATGCAAAAACCACCATTAAAAGTCACTTTTAGGGGCAAAAAACAGCCTCTGTCCACTTCGTTAACAAACTGATAGGCAAATGGACAAAAGTGTGATTAAAGCATATGCGGGACCCCAGCGAGCTCCAGACTATGTGCATTGTGTCGGGGACCCTCCACAATGATAAGACCCATCATTTAAATGCAAAAACCACCATTAAAAGTCACTTTTAGGGGGGAAAAACAGCCTCTGTCCACTTCGTTAACAAACTGATAGGCAAATGGACAAAAGTGTGATTAAAGCATATGCGGGACCCCAGCGAGCTCCAGACCATGTGCATTGTGTCGGGGACCCTCCACAATGATAAGACCCATCATTTAAATGCAAAAACCACCATTAAAAGTCACTTTTAGGGGGGAAAAACAGCCACTGTCCACTTCCTTAACAAACTGATAGGCAAATGGACAAAAGTGTGATTAAAGCATATGCGGGACCCCAGCGAGCTCCAGACTATGTGCATTGTGTCGGGGACCCTCCACAATGATAAGACCCATCATTTAAATGCAAAAACCACCATTAAAAGTCACTTTTAGAGGCAAAAAACAGCCTCTGTCCACTTTGTTAACAAACTGATAGGCAAATGGACAAAAGTGTGATTAAAGCATATGCGGGACCCCAGCGAGCTCCAGACCATGTGCATTGTGTCGGGGACCCTCCACAATGATAAGACCCATTATTTAAATGCAAAAACCACCATTAAAAGTCACTTTTAGGGGGGAAAAACAGCCTCTGTCCACTTCGTTAACAAACTGATAGGCAAATGGACAAAAGTGTGATTAAAGCATATGCGGGACCCCAGCGAGCTCCAGCCTATGTGCATTGTGTCGGGGACCCTGGAGAATGATAAGACCCATCATTTAAATGCAAAAACCACCATTAAAAGTCACTTTTAGGGGCAAAAAACCGCCTCTGTCCACTTCGTTAACAAACTGATAGGCAAATGGACAAAGTGTGATTAAAGCATATGCGGGACCCCAGCGAGCTCCAGACTATGTGCATTGTGTCGGGGACCCTCCACAATGATAATACCCATCATTTAAATGCAAAAACCAGCATTAAAAGTCACTTTTAGGGGGGAAAAACAGCCTCTGTCCACTTCGTTAACAAACTGATAGGCAAATGGACAAAAGTGTGATTAAAGCATATGCGGGACCCCAGCGAGCTCCAGACATAGCCGTGGGAACATGTTTCAAATGGAGGGTGCTGTGGGGATGACACCAGGGCCGGTTTAGACCAATTTGGCCCTAGGCAAGATTTTAGCTGGCAATGAAAAACCTCTACAAAAGACCAATACACTACAAACAGAGAAACGTATTGATATTGTGGACAGCTTATATAAAAAGGCTTCAAATGTATTTAGTATTGCATGAACAGGTTTTAATTTGGGGGTGGACGTCACATCCTCAAGGGGGGTTCGGGGGTGCCGCACCCGGGAAGATTTTTTTTTACATTTTAAAGTAAAATGCTTCAATCTGGTGCACTTTGAGCCCAAACTAGAGACTGATTTAGGGGATACAACTCTAAAACACCCATATGAAAAACATCAGTTTGCATTTTAATAATCAAATAAGTATGTGAACATATCCAATAACCTATAGCCAATAACAAATAAATGTTGGCTAACTTGTTTTATTTTTGTGGTTCATTTATATCTTATTTTATCAGTTAACATTTATTTATTTATGCATATTTTTAAATATCTCTAGTTTTAAAGAACATTTTTGGTTTACTGTCCTGTATACATTGGAATGATTTGAAACCTGTTTTTATTTATCCTAATAATTATAAAGGAGTGCCTTGGAGATATTTATTCACATGAATTGTGATCAAAACGTTTGAGACCCACTGAGATAATTTAGACTAAAGTGAACTATCTAAACACGCAGGGTCCTTTACCTCATTGTGCCTCTCAGTCTGACAGAAGAGCTCTCCCTCCACATTATTGTAGAAACAGCTTCTTATATCCGTTAGCGCAGCAGAAGCTAACAACATTCCCCGCCGGTACCGGTGCACCCCCTCTCTCCATCTATCTATCTCTCTCTCTCTCTCATGCTGGCTGTGAGCTGCGGGCGCCTGATAAGCCAACATCCCCCACTTTCATCACTTACAGCGCCCATCATACAGGGCAAATGGAAAACGTAACCGGGGTGAAAAGGGTGTTATCTTTACTTTATTATGAATGTTGGTACATCAAGGCTGAAAATTCTTTTTTTTGTATTATATTTGTATTTAATCTTGTGGAAGTGCAGATCCCCTGTCCTCCACCAGGGGGTGCTGCAGCACCCTCAGCACCCCTACTTCCCACGGCCCTGGCTCCAGACCATGTGCATTGTGTCGGGGACCCTCCACAATGATAAGACCCATCATTTAAATGCAAAAACCACCATTAAAAGTCACTTTTAGGGGGGAAAAACAGCCTCTGTCCACTTCGTTAACAAACTGATAGGCAAATGGACAAAAGTGTGATTAAAGCATATGCGGGACCCCAGCGAGCTCCAGACTATGTGCATTGTGTCGGGGACCCTGGAGAATGATAAGACCCATCATTTAAATGCAAAAACCACCATTAAAAGTCACTTTTAGGGGGAAAAAACAGCCTCTGTCCACTTCGTTAACAAACTGATAGGCAAATGGACAAAAGTGTGATTAAAGCATATGCGGGACCCCAGCGAGCTCCAGACTATGTGCATTGTGTCAGGGAGCCAGGTCAAACCCCTCCATGCACACCGCCAGAACCAGAACCTCACGCCCCTGGTGTCCTTAAAGGTGTTTGTCTTTGTTTGTTTTTGTATTCCACATAGACAGGCTGGGGTTCAGCACCACGCACAGAGCCTGCCCGCTACCTCCAGGGCGCATCACCACATTTTACAAGCCAGGAAAGGTGCATGGATCCTGGGTAAACATTGATTAAGTGTTTTTAAATGTGTGGAACAGTGTTTTGTCACTTTCAAAACTCTGCTGTCATTGACCGGAGAATTTGGGTCGATGTTGTATTCAATCTGGCCATTAATATTCCAGTGAGACGAAGTACGTACATTGACCGGAGTGATCCCATGTTAATTTTGTCCAAATACCGGAACATTCCCTACCCAAGCGTCGCTCCTGGACGATTATGGAGTGAGAGTGTGTTGACCTAACCCATTTCATGTTACTTGCTGATCTTTCGCGAAAAAGTAATGTGACTTTATCAAAGAAAATCGGTTGCATTGTTGGTATCCTCCAAAGATGGATGTGGATGTGAAGAGGTATACACACACACACACACACACACACACACACACACACACACACACACACACACACACACACACACACACACACACACACACACACACACACACACACACACACACACACACACACACACACACACACACACACACACACACACACACACACACACACACACACACACACACACACACACACACACAGGTGGTTTGTCAGGACTTTTTCATCGTACCAGTTCAAACACTGACTTATGGGGACCCACCTTTCCCTCTGCCGTAGAGAGACAGCAGAGTGCTTGAACTGATCATAAAAAATTCAGCTACATTTCTGGCTATTTAGAATTCAGTTTTGGTAAAAGAGTGTAGAGATCTGTAGACCTGAAATTCTACAGGACTGTGAGGACGGGGGCGGGAGTGGGCGTTTCCTGACACAATTATGACTAATGAGAACCCCTCTGAATTAGCTGGACATTACCCATACACACCCATACACACAGCAAGTCCCTGAGTTATGAGGATCACAATGGTATATCTGGACAATATACACACACACAGAATTGTAGAAAACCTGTACTCATGAGGACAATAATGGTTTCGCTGGACATTATCCTCAAACATGTGTTGCGCAATATTTTGTTACTGAAAAAGTAGCCAAATACTTCCGTTTATTTTAAATGTTGAACAGAAAAAAGTATTTAACTTAGGAGAGCAATGGTACAAAGAGCAGACCACTTTCTCATGTTCACAGATCTCAGTGTTCAGAGACCTGAACATCAAGATATGCAGCTTTTTTCTTGTTGCTTTGATGACAAACACCTGTTTTTAATAACCATATGCAGGGATTTTGCGATGGACAATACAAGTATTTCTGACAATCTCTTTACTAGTCGGCTGTCATTGAAAAGTGACAGAGGATTTAATTCTGACAGAGACCTTGACATATGATAGAACCTGCACAGCCTAAAATGATCATGGAAGGAAGTGAAATATTGAGAAATGTTGTCTTTTTAGTAGACAAGTGAATATTAAAGAGCCTGTGACACGATTTTCCCCCATCATCCAAACCCATTAATTTGAGTAAATATTGTCCCCTTGAAAACCGTTACTGAACTGATTTTGGATATTTGTACTTTGATAACCATTAATCTGCCCTTCAATGTTGACAATTTCCTGGATCTTCTCGGGGATTCTTCAAGTCCCGCCAAATTATGGGTGACGTCAATGCGGGCATAGCGCTCCAGCTGCACCGTTCAGGATCCCAGCATCTGCATGTAAACGCACGATGGCGCACACAGCAGCAAGCTCAGATAGCGATGACAGTTTAATTTTGAACGTGTGTGAGAGCTCATATGAGGCTGAAGGATCGGTTTATTTTGTATCTGTTAGAAGTTTAGGAATTAGGTGCGTCAATATGGGCGATCATACGGTCATGTAGCCAGTGGTGGACTGGGACTAAAAATCAGCCCGGGACTCTCGACCGGCCCACTTCGGTACCACTAGTAAATTGTCAACGGGGGGAGTGGGAGATGTGCTAGTGACTTATCCGACCGGTCCACTTCGGTACCGGCCCATCGGGATTCGTCCCGATGGCCAGTCCGCCACTGCACCCAGCCCAGCCCACGTAAACTGTCAACGGGGGGAGCCTCGCTGCGGGGAAACGGTGGACCTAGTGTCCCGCTCGGAGTGGGAATAATAATAATAATAATAATAATAATAATCCGCGCATTTTATCCATTAATTTCCCCAACATTGTGGTAAAAAAAAAACACACGTTTAATCCATGTTGGTGTAGACCTACTATTACAACCAGTGGTGTAGTGGGGATGTTTTTACTGGGTGGACGGGGTGGTGGGTGGACGGGAGACACTATGGACGCGCTCGTGAACTGTCAACGGGGGGGCTTGGGGACCTCTGTGTCGCCTGTCAGCGCAACTTACATGATGCCGTTTAGACAATATAATAATAAAGGGCGGTGCCGGCTGTCAGCGAACCGATCCGGCCTTTCTGCGCGACTATCACTCAAATGCGGGACATAGTCTCAATGTGTGGGACGCGGGACAAATAATAAAAATGCTGTGTGTGCAGTCCCGCACAGTGCGGGACACCTGGTCACCCTACACACACAGTTCTGCCCCTCACACACACACACGCTTCAAATCAAGTTGCATAAATGCTTGAGCTACGTTTTTATTATAATTACTGTGAAATCTGCCTATTATGTTTTCGTCATTATTACAACAAACACACACTTGCAACTGATAACACTGGCAATGATTTTAGATGTATTAGACTATTACAAAAATAAATCATGTTTCAAATAAGTGGGGGTACGGCGTATCCCCGCGTCCAACGCCCACTACACCACTGACTGCAACTACAAAAAGCTAAGGTTTGTTTTCTCATCAGGAAATGCAGACCGGCTCAATCAAAAGATTTTTAAATCATCATCCTCACGATCATTTAATGTATCATATGTTCGCCGAATTGACATGAAAGCACTAATAAATGTAGTTTCATCCACTTGAGTTTACAAAAATAATCAATTTGTTTTTATATCACATCCGACGGGAGGAAATTCAGCAGCTCTCACTACCGATTTTTAATCCTAATTTAATCATCATCTTCACCACGATCATTTATGTTTATGTTCGCCGAATTGACATGAAAGCACTGACAAATATGAATATACTGTAGTCAACTTCATTAAAACGTTATTAACGTGCCTAAACTCAGTAATTCACCATTTCTACGCATGACAACACACTTTGTCCGTGTTTGGCTCTCTCGCCGCACAGTGAAGCGTTCCCGCATTGACGTCACTTCCGGCTTCCCCCAAAACCTCAAAATGAGTCGAAGGAATTTTCCCGCGATGTTCGAAATTATTGATATTTATCGGAACGGTATCGCTTTTTCTTTTTTAAACTGACGGTTCGAGATTACTAGTAGCCCACTATTTCATTGCACAACAGTTGTTGGGTTCGTGTCACAGGCTCTTTAAGTTGATTGAGTTGCAGAAGCAAAATGCTAACGTTATGCTATAAACTAACTACAGCAGGTCTTCCACGTCTCACCAACTTAAGATCCATATTCAAACATACAGATTCTAAATGGAACGAGTTGAAGCGTTTGTTTGAAAAGTTTGCAGGAAGCAGGTACTTGCTTTCAAGCAGAACAGGGCAAACTAACTTAGAGGAGTGTTTACGTGTTCGTTGTAATGACGTACAACGTACTCCACAACTTCTGTAGTCCTATTCAGCCACTTGGTAACAACCATCGTTTTTCAGACACGTCAACTCTTCAGAAATCACCAGTGGGGTCACTGCTGATGGATTTAATGTCATAGAACAAAACGTGATCCGTCTCTTGAATGTGTCTCACCCACAGACCTTATTTCAGATATTTTCCTAATTCCTATAGAGAAATCCCAATGGCTCTGAGACGAGGGAACAGGAAGTGGTGAAATGCTGACTCACTTCCTGGTTTTAGGACTCATTCCTGCACCACTATTTGGAGTTCAACTATGCACACACACAAACAAACAAACAAACAAACAAACAAACACAGAGGCCATTGTTATGATGAGCTCAAAAGGGATAATGGTTATAATTCTTAAACAAACCTAAATTATGAGGAAATCTAGTATAACTGGGCATTTTATACACACACACTAGCCTAACAATACCTTAGTTATAAGGACATCCGGTATAACTGGACATTTTATACACACACTAACCTAACAATACCTTAGTTATAAGGACATCTGGTATGACTGGACATTTTATACACACACACACTAGCCTAATAATACCTTAGTTATAAGGACATCAGGTATAACTGGGAATTTTACACACACACTACCCGAACAATACCTTATTTGTGAACCACCCGGATTGAACAGGTCTCTAACCATACACAAAAGCATTCTTGATGTTAGACTGGTTGTAATAAAGGGAGCAGGACACAGTTTTTCAGCTCTCTGTTGATTAACAGTCTAAATCACTTGCACAGTTTTAGCTGAGGTGAAAGAGCCCCTCCATCTCTCACCAATGACAAAGGAGTGAGCTCCCTAAGATGCTGCTATTGTGTGGCCTGCAAATGCATATTTTGTTTTACAGGATTTCTGTACCAGTTGAGTGTACAAAATTGAAAAGGACTTTTAATTTGCAGATATTTCAAATTATTTTTTTAAGATGTTTTTGACCAGAGTGCCATTATTCCAGAGAGAGTGTGAAGTTGGAAGACAGAGGATAAGACATTGCCTGTAAGCTACGGAGGGATTGGGATTCGAACCCACCTAGTAGGCAGCGGAAACAACTTTCATGGGCCGCGCGCACTAACCACTGTGTCACCTCTAAAGAATTGAATATACTGACATAATTTATACGTTTTGCCTCAAAAGTGAATATTAGACACAGATTCAAACTGTAGAGTCAATGGGATTTCTTCAAATAAAAAGGACAACAGACTCAACAGCTTGGATTGAAGCATTTAACTCATTTTTAATGAATTTTTCATCACCAACATTTCTTCACTTAAAACTAAAACATCTTTTACCAAATATATTTGTTATTAATACATTTTAAAATGAAATGCTTTGAAAAAATAAGGTAAAATAAAAGTTCATCTATGTACAAATAAATACAGCTCTACAAAAAAATGCTACCACTGCTAAATCATCAGTTTCTCTGGTTGTACTAGTTATAGGTATGTGTTTAAGTCAAATTTACATTTTTGATACATTTTACTACCGACATCTCTCCCAAATTTCAAATACAAATATTGTTATTTAGAGCATTTATTTGCAGAAAATTACAACTGGTCAAAATAACAAAAAAAGATGCAGTGTTTTCAGACCTCAAATAATGCAAAGAAAACAAGTTCATATTATTTTTTAAACACAGCTTTCATGCGTTTTGGCTGCCCTCCACCAGTCTGTCACATGGCTGCTGGGTGACTTTATTGTCCTTCACAAAGACATTCAGCCGAGCTGAAGCCCCCCCAGATCATCACCCATCCTCAACCAAATGTCCAATACCTTGTCATCTTATTGGTTAGACAGAGACCTGGAAAGGCCCTACAAGCCTCAGTGTCCCGCACCCACTGTGACATTTGGTGAATGACGCATGAATCGAACCACGTACAAGGTTCTCCTGGAACAAGTCGTGCTTCCTTCTGCTCTGACAAAAAGGACTGTTTTTTCCAGCAGGACGATACTCCATGCCACACAGCCAAGTCAATCAAGGTGTGTTTGGAGGATCACCAGATCCAGACCCTGTCATGGCCACCCCAATCTCCAGACCTGAACCCCATGGGAAACCTCTGGAATGTGATCCAGGGAAAGATGGTTGGTAACATGCCATCCATCAAAGCTGAGTTGCTTGAATTGTTGCACCAGGAATGACATAAAGTCACCCAGCAGCCATGTGACAGACTGGTGGTGGAGAGCAGCCAAGACGCATGAAAGCTGTGATTCAAAATCAGGGTTATTCCACCATCTGGTGATCTTCCAACCACACCTTTCAATGTTATAATTTTTGAGGGCGCAAGAAGATTCTTTGGGGTTTGCAACACACTTAATTATTGCCCTCTGAGAGAATGAGATTGTTACAGCTGTCGTGTTAAACCTTGGAAGATTCTGAGTATGGTATGTGGTAGGTTCATTATCAGAACAGGAAGCCCCATCAGGGATGAAATCTTCATCAAGTTGGAATGTGTCAGAGGTAGTAGCAGCCTTCTCTTGTTGTACAACACAGTTCTTTGTAGAGACGGTTGGTACAGTCTTACCATGGGGTGGCTTTGAATACCTGATGGTGGGAATGAGAGGATCCCAATCGTTATTTGCTTCAGAGTCAGGTGGGCAGTCTTCATCAGCGCTGGATCCATCGCTGCTAGACGCAGTTTTGGGAATGTAGTCTTTATCACAGAAGGAACCTTCATTACTGGAAAGGCAGATGTCCTTCACCTTTGAACAAAAAAGGAACACCAAGTTTGTATTTTCTTCATTATCCAGAAAAATGTACTGGTGACATTTGTTGAGCATTATTTTAACATTGAATCACTGTGCATTTCACTATATAACAAAGAAGAAAGCAAGTCAAATTGAATTTTAGTTACGTTTTTGAAACCAGACCCAGACCCCACGCAGCATTCTCATCTGTTTGTCATTACTGGTGTCACTTTCTGGTTGCTAACAAACGCCATTGTAACACATAAACACACATCAGCGCACACTGGGAGGGGGGGGGGGCAGGAGCTCCAACAAGGCGTGTAGGACAGAGAGTGAATACACATACTATACAGAGATGCTGTATGAGAAACCAATGTGAGTTTGGAACATTGAACAATGTAAATCTATTCTAGTAGACCTCAACAATGGATCAGTGGATCAGTCGAAATCGATCAGTGGAAATGGCCATGTCATGGGACCGTTAACAGTTATGGAGGTATGCACATGCTGGATGAATGCAATGATCTAATGTCTAGTCATGTCAACAGGTTGTAAAATCATCTGTCCTTACAAGGACTGCTGTCCCTACAAGACACCCTGTGACCAGACGGCCTTTATCTTTCTGTGTAGTATGACATTATACAGAAACATTTCAATGTTGTCATTTTTAACTCCTGTTTACATAATCTGTCCTTACAAGGACTGTTGTCCCTACAAGACACCCTGTGACTAGAAGGCCTTTATCTTTCTGTGTAGTATGACATTACACAGAAACATTTCAATGTTGTCATTTTTAACTCCTGTTGACACCATCTGTCCTTACAAGGACTACTGTCCCTACAAGAGACCCTGTGACTAGACGGCCTTTATCTTTCTGTGTAGTATGACATTTAACCCGTTTCAATTTGACCCAAAGTATGGGGAAACGGAGCCCCCTTACCAAGACGATAGTCCTGGTAAAACAGCTTCAATCTATACCAATCAGCGACACGCAACAATGTATGGAAAAACAATACATTGAAACTTACCATCTTGTCCCCTGATGTGTTTGGAGTTGTACGAAGTTCGGTCCCAGCCTCTCGTGTCCCACCACATACTTCCTGTAGATAAGTGAAAGACAGGCACGACTTTAAAACATTATTGACTCATTTCCATCAATGTGACGAAAATCTGAACATTAACATGACTTTATTCAATTCATTAGCCAGCAATGAAAATAAAAATACATTATTAGCCCCTATATAACATGTTAGGGCCCAAAAGCAATTTATCACAAAGCAATAATTGATCAAAATCTACTAACACATTGACTGTTGGCATGCTATGTTGTGACAGTTTACTTATTTAGGTTCTTTGGGGTGCCAGTCAGGTCTCTCTCCTGACGTTTGAGATTTGGCTCGTCAGTCAGTTTGAGTAAGTCTGCACAAAGGTGTATACATCTCACTGCAAACACCCAACATTGAATGACATTAGAAAATATAAGAAAGGACACAACTCAAAATTTTAATCACAAATAGCAAGTGTATTTTTGAATACCCCAAAAACAATCAAACAATTAGTCTTCCCACAGTTCAATGTTAAATCCAAAACGTTCCACTTTGGGTTTTCTTCAAAATAAAAAAAACAGTCAATTTACCATGGGAGAATGTCAGTCATTTTTAGCAATCCAGTCGGTTTTGAAAATCCAGTCCTGGTTTTTAAGGTGGTTGGGAGATGACCGGCTCCTTTCAGTTTTGTAAACAATAATCCGGGAAGTGAAGCGACAGAAGGGTATGATGACGGTGGACGGTGGATCAGACAACGGTAACACGGACTTTAAACGACCTAACTGCTGGTCTCTAAACAGATGAGCTTGTTGCTCCACCGATCCCTCTTGCTGCACACACCTTTCCCTTCCTACTCCGTCTAGCTAAATAGGGGAAAAAGGAAATGGAGGCGCCAACCAACAGTGAATCCCTGGCTGGGTGGGCGTTACCGTGAGTCACTACCGGTCACATAAAACCCTGGTTGTTACACTCCTTCCCCCATGAGAGAAGCCTGACATAGGAAGGCTTTTTCATTTTCCTTATCCCTCCTTATTTTATTTCCGATATTGTTGTTCCAACTTTAAGCTGGAAAGCCCACAAAATCCTCTTCATCGCTTTCCTCTTCAAAAATCTTGAGGATACGCTGATGTTGCTTTCTGTCCATATCTTCAGCAGTGGGAAAGCATGGTTTGATTTGAGCCACATTAACAACACGAATGTTCTCTCCAGTCTCTTCTAGGACCACCTCAAAGTTTAAAGTTCCGAATTGCCTGATGACACGATAGGGACCTTTCTACCTAGGTGCCAATTTGGCCATATAGGATTTATCAGCCCTTGAGTAAGGATGTGCTTTTATCCACACACGATCCTTCTCTGAGAAATTCACATCTCTTCTTCCTTTGTCATAGTTTATTTTTTGTCTCTGCCTTGCTTTTTCCATGTTGCCGTTTACCATTTTCTGAAACTTGGCTATCTGTTTAGCTGTAGTGTAGGCAGAGGTGTCAGGATCACAGAGATGGGGCTTTAGCTCGACATCCAATGGGCCTTTCAAAGGACGACAAAGGTTTAGCTCTGCAGGGGTGACTCCTGTGGACTCATGCACCGCTGAATTCAGTGCAAAACGGAATTCTGGTAAGTATTTCTCAAGCTTTGTGTTTTTCTTCCACATAGGAAGCTATCATAGCTTTCACATTCCGGTTAACTCTCTCAGTCAGATTGGTTTGAGGGTGGTACGGTGAGGTCCGTTTCTGCTGAAGGTTCCACCGCCTGCATGTTTCTCCAAAAACAGCTGAAACAAACTGGGGACCTTGGTCCGAGAGGATGAAGGTCGGTACACCCCAGCGAGTCAGAATCTCCTTTGTTAATATCTGGGATACTGCCTCTGCTGTTGCTTTACGAAGTGGAAACATCTCAACCCATCTGGTGTAGTAGTCCACAAAGACAATGAGATAGAGGTTACCACTAGAGCTTCTTGGGAAGGGTCCCATGAGATTAACTCCTAACATCTCCCAAGGTCCATGTACCACAGTCTGCTGAAGTTTCCCTGGAGGTTTTCGGGTCTGAGGTTTGTAGAGCTGGCAAACCTGACAACAACGTACATACTCTCTTACATCAATGCTCACTTTAGGCCAATACACAAGGGCTTGTAGTCTTTTATACGTTTTATATCTTCCGAAATGGCCGGAAACAGGATCATTATGATAGTGGTGGAGTAGTTGTTGGCGTAGTGAAGATGGAATATACACCTGATGTAACGTTTTGTGAGGTAAGTGCACCACTCTGTATACCTTGTCCTCCAAAACAGTAAACTTGGTAATTGCGTTTTCAACGACTTCTCCTTTTTCCATGATTGCATCGTACAGACTCTGGATGACAGAATCCTCCTGCTGGGCTTTCCAGATGTCCTCATCAGTAATTTGGAGGTTTTAATAGGTGTCCCTCTTGGAGCGCAGCACAGCAGCACAGGTGGTGTCTGGGCATCATCCAAGGGAGCTCTTGACAGCGCATCTGGAACTGTGTTGTATTTTCCTTTACGTTACTCCACAGAGAAGGAGAATTCCTGGAGACGGAGAGCCCAACGAATAAGTCGAGTGCTGGTTTTTTGCGTTTTGAAAACCCAGACAAGTGAGGAATGATCGGTCACTACTGTAAAGTGTCTGCCTTCCAAGTAGTACCTCCACTTCTCTAGGGCCCATACGACAGCGAGGCATTCTTGCTCTGTGGTCGAGTAGTTCCGCTCTGCCTGGTTTAAAGTTCGGCTGGCAAAAGCCAGGACCTGCTCTGTACCGAGACCAGTCTGTTGAGCCAAGACTGCCCCCAAACCGACATCACTGTATATAGTATAGAGTATAGACGATAAAGGGGAGTTTAGAGTCAGGATGACCCAGGATTGGCGGTGAAACCAGATGTTTTTTTAGAACCTCAAAAGCAGTCTGACATTGAAAAGCCCAGAGGAACTTGGCTCCTTTCCGTTTAAGGGCGTTGAGTGGTTCGGTTAACTGTGAGAATCCAGGCACAAAGCGATGATACCATCCAACCATCCCAAGAACCTTTTGGAGTTCCTTGATGTTCTGGGGAACAGGGAAGTTATATACTGCCTTTGTCTTTTCAGGGTCAACTTCAACACCAACAGAGGAAACAACATGGCTCAGAAACTTCAGAGAGGTTTGGAAAAACTGACTCTTTTTCATGTTGACTGTAAGATTAGCCTCACGTAGCTTGTCTAGCACCGATTGTATATCAGATGTGTGTTTTTCGAAGGTGTCAGAATAGATGATGATGTCATCTAAATATACAAAGCATGTCTTTCCCTGTAGGTCCCGAAGTACTATCTCCATTAGCCGTTGGAAAGTAGCTGGGGCGTCCTTAAGTCCAAATGGCATTACTTTGAACTGATACAGGCCAAAAGGGCATATGAAGGCAGTTTTTTCTCGGCTATCCTTATCCATTTGAACTTACCAGTAGCCACTGTTGAGGTCCAAGGAAGTGAATACTACAGATCCAGCTAATGACTCTAGTATTTCCTGGATGTTTGGTAAGGGATAGGCGTCAGTGTGGGTAGCTGTATTCATCTTTCTGTAGTTCACACAAAACCTTGGTTTGCTATCCTGTTTTTTAGGCACCAGGACAACGGGAGCAGCATATGGAGAGGAAGATGGCTCAATAATGTATTTTTCTAACATTTCTTCTACATGTTCTTTTATGACCTGAAGTTTAGATGGGGACACACGATAGGCCTTCTGTTTGATGGGCATATTGTGGGTGAGGAACATTTTGTGTGTCAGAATATTTGTGTTTCCAAGTTTTTCTGTGCAAACATCAGAGTTTGCTTGTAGTCGACGTAACAGTTGTTTTTTTCCGAAATCGTCTAGGTGAGAAGTGAGGGTTGCAGCCTGTAGAAGGTCAGGGCATGGTGATAGATCAACCATGCTACCAGGAGGCACAGCAGAGAAGAAGGCAAGTTGTGGTGAAAAACCTGTACTCTGACTTTCTTTTAAGAACTGATACTGGCGCTTCTTATTGCACTTAAACCAGTAACTGTTCTCAGATACATCAAACTGCAAGCCGGAAAAGAAAATGAAGTCAAGCCCGACCACTGCAGGGAAAGCAAGACTGGAAGCAGGCAGGACGACACAAGGTAATGTAACTGTTTGTGTCTTTAATGTGAGGTCCATATCGCTCCATCCTAAAGGCTGTCTCGCTTCGCCATCTGCCAAGTACAAGGGTCCCCTTGTCCAGGCTTTGAGCACATCTTGCTGTCCTTTAATTCCTTTCCATATGTTTTCGTTTACCAGGGTGTAAGATGAACCGGTGTCAAGAATTGCAGTTCCCATCCATGGACCAATGTGCAATGGAACCATCAACTGACAGGGAAGAGTGCCCCCTGCTGGTATTGAAGAAGAGTTGGCAGGAGTAGTTGGTCCTAGGAAACCAAGTGTAGCACGGCCATCATGGGGATTTTTTGGTTGTTGATATGGGGTTTTCTGAGAAGTAGCCCTGTTAGAGTTCCAGTGCGGGCAGGAATCAGGGGCATGACTTCCCTTACAGCGCCAACAGAACACCTGGGGGGGTCGGTTGTGATTAGGTTGGCTTGGTCGGACAGGGTTTTCTCTGTTAGGAGGCATAGTAGCAGATTTAGAGGCAACATGCTGAGGTGTTTTACTTAGCAAATTCTTTCTTTGTTCATATTGCATCTGGTTCTCCCGGTCCTTCTCCAGTTGCTGACCAAGGCGGACAAGTCCATCGACAGAGGTGACTCTGCTACTTCTCAGCTGACTTGCCAGTTGGGGATTGATGTTTTTCAAAATCAACTTTATGATCTCCTCTTCATCAATATTTGGTTTCCAGCGCTTGCATAATGACTGGTACATGTTGGCAAAGTCTCTGACGCTTTCACCCTCTCCCTGAACTCTATTGCGCACTCTTTCTGCCAGTTCATCCTCATAGTCTTCTGACAGGAAGGCAGCACGGAACTGGTCATGGAATTCTCTCCAAGTGTGAATTTTATGGCGGCCAACATCCCACCAATCTCTTGCAGTCCCGTGAAGCACATTACGCAGGGTGGCAATAAGCTCCTCATCCGTGAGCGGATCTAGAGCCAGGAAATCATCACACCTTTCCAGATATTGGAGAGGGTCAGGTGTATCATTCAGTTTCCCAAATGATGGAAATTGAAGTTTAACAGGACTCTTTCCCATGAACCTGCTTTTTACTTCCTCATGAATGGTAGACCCCGCAGGTGACCCAAAATTGTCCTCTGACAGTCCAGGCTGTACGTTGGATTGTAATCTGGGGCGGTTTGGAATGGGCAGGGGCTTATCTTCCTGTAAAACCACAGGGTGGGTTTGAACACTCACATGGCCAAAGGTGGTACTAACTTTGGCTGCCGTCATTTCTACTGACAATGTATCTATAGTTTTCTTGCATTTGGAAAGCTCCTCATGTAGGTTAGTTATGGTAACAGACATTGAGGTGAGAGCAGAACAAAGATCCTTGAGCAGGTCAGTATGATAGTAATTTAACCACCAGCCAATGGATGCATTGAGCTGTGTTTGCAGATATTCAAACTGCTTATCCATATGTTTGACAACTTCTTGTTGTTTTTCATGAAACAGGCATGTAAGGGCTTTGTTTACTTGTTCATTATGAGTTGTGATTTTGTTTGTCATTTGTTCCATGTTATCCTTTAGCTCCTGGCGATAGTGATGTTGTTCTTCAATCATTTTCTGAAGCTGCTGTTGAATCCTAGAGCCAGAATTATTTACCTCTAAGGCAGAAGTTACAGGTTGAGGTCCTCCATTTCCATTGATGTCGTCTTTTACAGCAGTTTGAGGAGTTAAGGGATTAGTCAACTCTGAGAATCCAGTGAGCTCCATGTCCAACAGTGAATATGTTGTGGGAGGAGACTCATGAGAAGATTATGTATTTGATGTAGGGGACACCACCAATTCTCCTCCCATTTCCTGCAACAAGGATTCTGAATAAGCACCCATTTTGTTGTCCTTTGTTCTCTTTTTCCCAAAAATAAAAATAAACAAGGTGTATAGGTCAACTAGCCACAGGGGTGGGTTTCTTTATTTAGTTATTTTCTTTTATCTTTGTCATTCAACGATATTTCATTTTCGGTCCCATCTGGGGTGCCATTTTTTATGTGACAGTTTACTTATGTAGGTTCTTTGGGGTGCCAGTCAGGTCTCTCTCCTGACGTTTGAGATTTGGCTAGTCAGTCAGTTTGAGTGAGTCTGCACAAAGGTGTATACATCTCACTGCAAACACCCAACATTGAATGACATTAGAAAATATAAGAAAGGACACAACTCAAAATTATAATCACAAATAGCAAGTGTATTTTTGAATACCCCACAAACAATCAAACAATTAGTCTTCCCACAGTTCAATGTTAAATCCAAAACGTTCCACTTTGGGTTTTCTTCAAAATAAAAAAAACACTCAATTTACCATGGGAGAATGTCAGTCATTTTTAGCAATCCAGTCGGTTTTGAAAATCCAGTCCTGGTTTTTAAGGTGGTTGGGAGATGACCGGCTCCTTTCAGTTTTGTAAACAATAATCCGGGAAGTGAAGCGACAGAAGGGTATGATGACGGTGGACGGTGGATCAGACAACGGTAACACGGACTTTAAACGACCTAACTACTGGTCTCTAAACAGATGAGCGTGTTGCTCCATCGATCCCTCTTGCTGCACACACCTTTCCCTTCCTGCTCCGTCTAACTAAATAGGGGGAAAAGGAAATGGAGGCGCCAACCAACAGCGAATCCCTGGCTGGGTGGGCGTTACCGTGAGTGACTACCGGTCACATAAAACCCTGGTTGTTACAATGTGTGCAGCAGCCATCAGCATATCTCATCCAAGGAAGAAAGCTGATGAGCACAGTAGGACTGTAATGTTAACCATATTACAAGTTGGCATCCTCATTTTGTTTCATGAATGCCATTGTAGCGCTGCTCCTCTGTTCCAAATACGACTTCTACTAACTCTTACTCTGAGCATTTATCTTTTCATGGTGCAGCAAATAACAGTCTACAAACTATGGCTTAAATAATATAGAGACACATATGTTTCAGTTTCTGGAATTGTACTAATCTTTCACAGCATTAAGAAAAGTACAATACTGTCACAGGCCCGTATTGTTTCCCTCTACAGCCCGACACAGAAAGTGATTGTGATATGAAGTACAACTTGCCATTATGGTTGGTGGGGAGGAAGGAGGATCTCTGTCGGGCTCAGGGTTAGAAGCTTCTTCACAGTGAGCCTGAAATTGTAACACAAAAAAAAAGACACTGTTGTCACCTTGGTAGTGGTTTGATCTGACTTGTGTGCTGCAAAGGTTTAATAGTTATGGAGGTGTGCACATGCTGGATGAAGGCAATGATATCATGTCTAGTCATGTCAACAGGTTGTAAATCATCTGTCCTTACAAGGACTGCTGTCCCTACAAGACACCCTGTGGCCAGAAGGCCTTTATCTTTCTGTGTAGTATGACATTTAACCCGTTTCAATTTGACCCAACGTATGGGGAAACGGAGCCCCTTACCAAGACGATAGTCCTGGTAAAACAGCTTCAATCTATACCAGTCAGCGACACGCAACAATGTGTGGAAAAACAATACATTGAAACTTACCATCTTGTCCCCTGATGTGTTTGGAGTTGTACGAAGTTCGGTCCCACCACATACTTCCTGTAAATAAGTGAAAGACAGGCACGACTTTAAAACATTATTGACTCATTTTGTATTAAATCAGGTGAAATTCAGAAAATAATGTTAACAGTACCATTTTTTTTGCTGAAATAAACCAAATCTGCTTAATTGAACTCAGTGGTAGTACCATGAAGAGCAATGCAACACTTTTCCCCTGTCAGTTAAGCAATGTCCTAAAGAGAACAGAACCTCACTATTGAGCACCAGGGCCAAGCAGGATCCCCATACTTGTATGTTATCTCTTCGTCTGGGAATATTTCCTTTACAGCAAATAGGTACAAGTGTGGGGAATTTATTTTAATTGTGAAGCAGTCAGTTTATATGTTTGGCAGCACTGTTGAGCATTTTAAAAATGTATTTTCATGCCCCCGTGCAAGGCTTAGTCTTTCTATCTTTATAGCCACTGGTGTAAAGTAACTAAGTTCATAAACTCAAGTACTATACTTGGGTACAATTTTGAGCTACTTGTATTTTACTTAATTATTTCAATGTTTTGCTACTGTGTACTTCTACTCCTCTACAGTTCAGAGGTACATGGTGTACTTTTACTCCACTACATGTATGTAATACCTTTAGTTACTTTACAGATGTGGATGAATGATGTGAAATATAATCAAGTGTTAAATCAGACTTAAGTTCCACGTGGAGTAAATCCACAAGCTACCCTGCAGTATACAAAGTCATTCAAACTAGCTGCACCTTTACCAGCTTTGAGAACACTTTCATGATCAATCATTATAAAACATATCATATATATTATTCTGAAATGGACCAATCTGCACAATGACTACTTTTACTGTCGCTACTTTCACTATATTTTGATGATAATACTTTTCTACTTTTACTTGAGGAACATTTTGAATGCAGTACTTTTAATGTAACAGAGTATTCCTACACTCTAGTACTTCTACTTTTACTCAAGTAAAAGACCTGAGTACTTCTACTTTTAGTCAAGTACATTATCTGAGTACTTCTACTTTTACTCAAGTACAAGAGCTGAGTTCTTCTACTTTTACTCAAGTACATTATCTGAGTACTTCTACTTTTACTCAAGTACAAGAGCTGAGTACTCCTACTTTTAATCAAGTACAAGATCTGAGTACTTCTATTTTTACTCAAGTACAAGATCTGACAGCGCAGATATACTTTTACTTGAGGAACATTTTGAATGCAGGACATTTACTGTAACAGCGTATTCCTTAATTGTTGTATTGGTGCATACATGAGGATATGGTAAACGTTCTTCAGCAAAGCTAAGACATCTGTTTGAGCAGCCACTTTAGTATGATGATTAATGATCTATCGATTAGATGAGAGGGGCACACATTTACATATTTCATATCCTGAAAACGTACATTGTTGAAAATACGTGAGGCTGATGACCTAAGAGCAATGGCTAAAAGGTCCGGGTCATATTGATGAAACAATGCTATACGGTCTTTGATACTACATACTGTATGAGACAGGGCCGTGGGAAGTAGGGGTGCTCAGGGTGCTGCAGCACCCCCTGGTGGCGGACAGGGGATCTGCACTTCCACAAGATTAAATACAAATATAATACACATTTCTTTTATTTTCAGCCTTGATGTAACAACATTCATAATTAAGTGAAGATATCACCCTTTTCACCCCGGTTACATTTTCCATTTGCCCTGTACGATGGGCGCTGTAAGTGATGAAAGTGGGGGATGTTGGCTTATCAGGCGCCCGCAGCCCACAGCCAGCGTGAGAGAGAGATAGATAGATAGAGAGAGGGGGTGGACCGGTACTGTCGGGGATTGTTGTTGCGCTAACGGATATAAGAAGCTGTTTCAATAATGTGGAGGGAGAGCTCTCTTGTCAGACTGAGAGGTTCAGTGAGGTAAAGGAGTGTTTAGATAGTTCACTTTAGTCTAAGTTGTCTCAGTGGGTCTCAAACGTTTTGATGACAATTTATGTAAACAAATATTTCCAAGGCATTCCTTTACAATTATTAGGATAAATAAAAACAGGTTTGAAATCATTCCAATGTATACTATAGGACAGTAAACCAAAAATATTGTTTAAAACTGGAGAGATTTAAAAATATGCATAAATAAATAAATGTTAAGTGGTAAAATAAGATATAAATGAACCACAAAAATAAAACAAGTTAGCCTACATTTATTTGTTATTGGCTATGGTAGTTTATCGGTCATGTTCACATACTTATTTGCAAACCGATCTTTTTCACATGGGTGTTTTAGAGTTGTACCTCCTAGATCAGTCTCTAGTAATTGGGCGCTCAAAGTGCACCAGACTGAAGCATTTTACTTTAAAATGTTAAAAAAAATCTTCCCCCCAAGAGGATGTAAAGTCCACCCCCCCCCACCCAATGAAAACATGTTCATGCAATACTAAATACATTTGGAGCCTTTTTATATAAGCTGTCCACCATATCAATACGTTTCTCTGTTTGTAGTGTATTGGTCTTTTGTAGAGGTTTTTCATTGCCAGCTAAAATCTTGCCTAGTGCAGCAAATTGGTCAAAACCGGCCCTGGTGTCATCCCCACAGCACCCCCCATTTGAAACATGTTCCCACGGCTATGGTATGAGATGAATGGCTTACCTTTAAATGTGTTAATGAACCTGGCCTCTAGGAAGGGTTTGTCTCTGCCCAGAATGATATGCTCTATTGCATCCTGTTCAGCAGTCTTTCTCCAGCTCCTTTGCATCATCCTTGCTAAAAAATAAAACAGAGAACAGGCTAAGTTTAATGTACATGGTTAACAATAACATATCTTGGGGGGAAAAAGATGCATTAGAAAAAAGAGGGGTACAATATGAGGCATGATAGACTGTTCTATTAAAGATGGTAGTTCATTAATAAGAATGCACAACATTTTTAAAGTCCCGGAACGTCGTCCTGGTGTGCTCCGACGGCAGTGCACCTACAGTCACCAGCTACGTCTGCATGTAGGTGCATGAAACCTACAGGTGCATGAAACGCTGCACGTTTCATTTGCAAAACACGGTAGTCTGCTCCTCCATGCATGTACAGATCATGCACTGAGGAGCCGCTCCGTTGTAACCGCATGACGGCTGCCCGCTGCACGGATGTGAGAGCTACACAGTAACACACAGCACACATCTGTCTTAGCAGCATTTTAAAGACGATTATTTATTCAAAAAGTAACAGGCCAGTAGTATAACTAGTAATCAACACACATGAGTGGGCATAAATAGTCAGCCTTTTAATATCACATTGCATTTAATTCAGTTGTAAAGCGGAAGCCATTACCATGTGGTTGATGCTAAGCTAAACTGTGCTAACTGACAGCAGAGCTAAAGGTTAATGTAACGTCTCCAGTCAAATGCAGTGTCTTGGTAGGATTAACTTACTAAATAACTAACTAACTAACTTCATCCTATTACTTTTTAAAACACACGAAAAGCGATGGGGAGCATGCCCCGTGGCGTACACTGAGCCGGACAAACAAAGTAATAAACGAACAGCTGCAGTTTTGATGCTAGGTTGTAGCTGGTGTTAAATATGTTCGTTATTCTCGCGTCCAGGAGAGAAGCTTTAAAATGAGACTAAATGGAGTCTCTGAGAAGATTCAAATGGAATACTTTAATTAAAAAAGGCGCGGTAGTGTTACAGACAGAATATTGTTCAGGCAGAAAACAGCTGTGATCCGGCTCTCCTGAGCAAGAGAAGAGAGCGAGTCCCTCGTCCGGTACTGTTATATATTTCCTCTGCTGGCTCCTCCCCGCCAGCCGGCTCGCCTCGTCTCTAATGTCCGTTGTTGCATTTAAACAGAGGATTGGTACTTTTCACATTCAATATATGCTTAACACGCCTTTTCTCTAGTAATGGCAAAATGAAGCTTTGAATGAAGCGTCGAACCACTTGGACAATTGTGTCGGAAATAGGTTCATTTCTCGAAGCTTCAGTTACAGCGCCCTCTCCTGGCGAAGTGCAAGGCTGCAGTGGGTTTAACGTATCTTTGCCTTGAAAAATATTCGAGACACACACACACACTAAGACTGAATATCATGTTCTATTTGCAATTAAAGATTGATAATAGTGTGTATTGGGTTATTGAGAAGAGACTAGAGAGTGCTTGAAATTTTTTTGGGCGAAGAGGGCATTTTATCAGTTATTAAAGTATTAAAGTTGAAAAGCAATGATTAAAAGTTTAGCTATTCCGAGCTTTGAACCGGCTGCGCGGAGGATATCCTTGCATCCTGTCCGCCGGCTCTATCCACTGGGCTATCAATTCCTTAGACCATCAAAGTGTTTTTATATTACTAATTGTCTTTTTGTTCACAACTTCCCCACATTTCGAAGTGTTTCACGAGCCAGAACGACCTATTTTTCTTCCTGGCTTGCTCTATAATGATCCAATTCAAATGCAATGCAAACTACGACAACAACCCACACATTGCGCATTTTTTAGAGCGGTTATAAAGTGTTGAAGCGCTCAAATTTGAAACTGTTTCAACCTGTCACCTGTCAGAATCGAGACGAGGCAGTGCATTGAATCACCTGATTGGACGGCGAACCAGTGAGTTGATTCATTCAGGAAATGAAGCAGTTGCTGGTTCGGACGTCACATGTCACGTGATTTGAAGCAGTTGCTGCTTCGGACGTCACATGTCACGTGATTTGAAGCAAGCTTCGAAGCACTGCTTCTATGGAATAGAGAACCGCAGTGACGCGTCGTAAAACCCGGAAGTAAGTTAGCATTTTTAGCACTTCCGGTTCCTTCCTTAAAAAGCAATGCATTTTTTCCATAGGGTTTTGGAAAATAGCTCGAAATAAGGTCTGTGGTTGACACACATTTAAGAGGTAAATCACGTTTTGTTCTACGACGTTAAATACATCAGCAGTGACCCCACTGGGGATTTTTGAAGAATTTACGTGTCTGAAAAACGATGGTTGTTACCGAATGGCTGAATAGGACTACAGAAATTGTCGAGGCCGTTGTACGTCATTACGCCGAACACGTAAACACTCCCGCTAAATTTGTTTTCCCCTGTGTTTTGCTTGAAAGCAAGTACCTTCATATCTTTAGTATCTGTATATCTATATCTGACCATTAGAATCTGTATTTTTGAAATTGTCGTTTTTAACACCGTAGTTTTAAAAATTATAGAATAATTAATTACCAGTGTTTTCCAATTTTACTCGGCAGTTCGTTTCGTTGGCTAACGTTAGCTAAAGCTAGCGCTACTAGTTAGCTACGCAATGGTTTGTGTTGCTTTGCTCCGGGTTGAAGCCACAGGTCTTCGCATGGAACGTGCTTGTTCTATCGTTTCCCGGCCAATGTTTTCCAAAGGAGAGTCTGGATTCGTGCCATGAGGTAAGCTGACGTTACATTTTTGTCCATGTCACGGTGAAATGTAAATAATGGGTAGTGACTGTATCGCCGTTATAGAGATGGCGCTGCTGAAAAGACCGCAACATAAGTAAAGATAATGAATACATCATTTTAAAACCTGTGTGGCTTATATGATAAGTCTTATTATAACAAGCAGCATAACGTTTCACCATGTAACTAAAGATTGTAGCCAGGGAAATCAGTTTGACATATTGAACTAATAACAAATCACCTCTGGCTGGCAGAGAACTCTCTGCTCCATAGCTTCTCTTGGACGTAAAATCACATGTACATTTTACATTTGTATTCAATTTAATATTCCATCCCTCACATACTTTTGTATATATAATAACTTATATTTTGTTTTTCTTGTTATGCTGCTGCAACACAAACATTTCCCAAATTGGGATCAATACAGTAATATCTTATCTTAATTAATTAAGAAATATAACTATTATAATTATTGTAGCAGCTGACACCTATTTTCAATATGGATTAATCTACCATGTATTTCTTTAGTTCAATTTTCATCTATAAAAATGTCAAAATAGTGAAAATGTTCACGAGACTTATCAAAGTGCAAGGTTATATCTTTAGATGTTTTGTTTTAGCCTATGTACTGTATGTCTTAATGCTCTTACAGTATATGTGACGGTGTGACTTCCATGAAACTAATATTTTATATCTACCCAACAGACGAGCTGACAGGAAACCTAACACTCTAACAACCACAACATTGCAAAGGCGAGTAAATGTAAATTGAAAACAATTCACAATTTTTTTTTTCTTCTTCCTTGCAGTGAGGTGAAGCTGACCTTGCACTTGGTGCCAGTAAGGATGTTCCTCACGCAGGCTGAATGTTTCTCCTTCCTTACTGACACGGAAGCCCTTGATTTGCAATACTTCACTAATTGTCATTTCCCTGGCTCCGTAGGGACACTTTACCTCCAGCACAGCGGAAGACCCTACCAGACCATCTGGAGATGCCCCCAACACTCCTGATAGGGAGAGCCACAAATCTGACTCATGGACCTGCATCTGAGTTGCAGTGGTGAATGCCCTGACGCCCTCACATTCATTCATAGTCCCCCACTGTACAGACAAAACACCATCAAGGGCCTGTTGTTGCCCTAGCACCCTGGCAATAAAGGCAGCAGTCACATGCTTTGACCTCAGGACAGCTCCAAAGTTGCTGGTAGTCAACCTTCCTTTCCTGAACAAATGCCAGTTTGGGTTGGTTCGCTGACCAGTGGTAGCCACCTGAATTGCCCTCTGTTGCTCTTCAGACAATGCCATGCTTTCCACAATTGCCTCAGGTTCCGGATGCCCAACAGATTTGATAATTTCAGGAACAGTAAGTGTTTCCAAGCTGTAGTGTTCCTCTTCTGGCTCGGGGGAGAGAAGCCAAGAAATTCCTGAGAACCTGCCCCCGAGTCTATCCCTCAGCCAGTCACGATCTTCGGAGGTGGGCTCTCTTGTCAGCGGGTTAAATTAGTTATTGGTTTCAACAGTCACATTAAAACAGTTACTAAATCAGCTTACTATCACCTAAAGAACATATCTGGGATTAAAAGACTAATGTCACAGCAGGATTTGGAAAAACGTGTCCATGCTTTTATCTTCAGTAGACTGGACTACTGCAATGGTGTCTTCACAGGTCTCACTAAAAAATCTATTAGAAAGCTGCAGCTGATTCAGAACAACGCTGCTCGAGTCCTCACTAACACTAAGAAAGTGGATCACATCACTCCTGTTCTGAAGTCTTTACACTGGTTCCTCACTGACACTAAGAAAGTGGATCAGATCGCTCCAGTTCTGAAGTCTTTACACTAGCTTCCTGTGTGTCAAAGAATAGATTTCAAAATACTGCTGCTGTTTATAAAGCACTGAATGGTTTAGGCCAAAAATGCATTTCTGACCCCCTGCTAAATGATGAACCATCCAGATCTCTCAGGCCTTCAGGGACTGGTCAGCTTTCTGTCCCCTGTTGGGGCAGAATCTCTGCTCCGCGCCGTTCCTATATGAGCGGGTTCTCAAAAGAAGGAAAAATTCAAAGCAGCCAGGATAAGGGTGAAACAATAATCTGCTTTAATGGTGCAAACATACAAATACATCACCGAATCACGAAGCACTCTGCAGAGTAGTCCGGGCTCAGGTTCTACCACCGTGTGAGACACGTCTCAGGAACGGCCAGTCAGAAACAAGAGCGCCGATCTTCAAAATGATCACAACATTTATACACAGAGTTCACTTCTGAGCTAGCTAGACAGTGAGTTGGCAGTATACCATTGGTCGGTTTCACTTCTGGGCGGGACCCCAAGTAGTAAGTCCACAGTTGTTGATTCCATGTTGCTTCTGTGTGTGTGTGTGTGTGTGTGTGTGTGTGTGTGTGTGTGTGTTTCTGTCCCTCTGCCCTTAGGCAGATCCCCCAATCAATGATTTGGAGTCATGACAGAGGACTCTTTGACAGGAAACATACTCATTCCCCCTAAACATCTTCAACACATACAAACATCCTATCATGTATCTTTAACATAAGTTAATTGTTCTTATCGCTTAATGGCTTCCCTGAACTTCCCCTCACCCCAAAGTCAGCTTACTAGGAATGAATACATTTTATTGATAAGCTCAAAAGGACCTTTATCTCATTTACTGCTGGGTGACCCAAGTCTCAAGGCCTCTTTTGGGGTCTGTAGGAGATAAATCATTAATTCTACAAGGCTTCAACTGTCTTGTATCTGAGGCACATCTCCCTTTCGGCTAATCAATACGGGTGTTAGCAATTAGTAGAGGAAGCTAGAGACTCAGGGCCCCTTCCTTGCTGGGAACTGCAAAGCAGATGTCAAAGGTCATAAAACCACCCTTTTGACTACACATGAAAAGTGGAAGAAAAGACTATTGCTTTAATTTATTATTACTAAGTAGTGGGACATTGTTTCAGGAATATATGAAAAGCCTCTCTATTATTTAAACAGTAAAAATGTACTTTCAAATTTAACACCCACGAATATATAAGGTGACATTAAAATGAATATACCAGATTGAACTTTCCTGCCATAACACGTTACTTTAATACTTCAAATAATTCAAATAATACTTCACCCCAGAGTCAGAACTAAACATGGTAAATAAGCGTACAGTTATTATGCTCCAAATATCTGGAACAAACTCCCAGAAACCTGCAGGTCCGCTGCAACTCTTACTACTTTTAAATCCAGGCTGAAGACTTTTCTTTTTGTCGCTGCTTTTAATTGAACTATTCATATCTTAGACTGCACTGTAACTTTTATCCATGTATTTTTTCTTTTAATGTTTATTTTATTAGCTTTTCTTTTTAATGACTGATTTTAAATGCCATTTTCTTAATGTCTTTCATTTTTTGTAAAGCACTTTGAATTGCCTTGTGTTGAAAAGTGCTATATAAATAAACTTGCCTTGCCTTGCCTAATAAAGATTTCATGTGACACATACAATTGATTTGTTGATGGGAATTAATGTGAATAAATTAACTCTAGCTTAACGGTACTCTTGCTATCACTACTCACCTATAAACCTTGTCCCTCATGCTAGCCCTGACAACACCGGTAAGCACACCTTCATCTAGGCTGCACTGTAACGTGTCCTGACTTGTAGTGGTTCTCTCCTCTATCTACACTCTTCTTGTCATCTTTGTAAAACGATATCAGACTGGTAATTGACACAGCCATGACTTCTAGTTCAATTCAGTGTGACTAAAATGAAAAGCTTTGTTAAAATATGCAAGCACGCGAAAGTCAAATTCAGCTTTATTGTCAAAAATTCTACATGTGTTATACATCCAGAAATATCAAAATATCGTTTCCCACAGTGTGACATGTATACATAAAACAAAAAGGGCCTAGATAAACGTGGTATACATTAAACAAAACGGGCCAAGATAACCGGGGTATACAGTTTAAAATGTTAATATATTTAAAGTGTTCAAAGTGCAGTTTCAGTGCAAGTCAGTTGAAACGATCTCAAGTTGGCGTGACGTTGAAGTCGTGCGACCCTACTGCTGTACTGGCTTGTAGTTCGTTTATAGCATAACGTTAGCATTTCGCTTTTGGCGACTAGATTTATGATTCAAAAATTATAAAAGTAGGATTGACATGTGGAGATTATCCGGCTGAACAAAACGTGATCCCTCTCTTAAATTTGTGTCAACCACAGACCTTATTTCGAGCTATTTTCCAAAATCCTATGGAGAATTTGCATTGGTTTTTCGCAAAGGAACCGGAAGAAGTTTACTTCCGGGTTTTACGACGCGTCACTGCGGTTCTCTATAGGAAGTCCAGGGTTGAAGCTCCGTTCGAAGCTTCAGTGTCAAACTGCCATCACTCCTTTCCTCTCATATTCTCTTTCATCGCTTTTCATGTAACACATTCTAAACGCTGTAATCAATACTCTAAAAAATACAGAAAATACTTCACGGCTGGTTTGGTTTCCGGTCATTCCGGATGTTGTCACATGCTCCTCTCGTCTGTAAACAATAATGTATTCAAATAAACTGTACCTTCATTTAATATTCAGCATGGTAGTATCTCCACATCTATAGTTGTAGTGTTAAATCAGTAGGTTTCGTTTTGCACCACTCCATGTCATTTCCCTACTAAATTCACCTCTTTAGGAAATCGTATATTAGCCACATGCTAAATGCTAACCGGAGATGAAGGATTTTCAGAATAAAAGCTTAACTGGTTGTGCACTAGAATGTCTGGTTTTTTCAGTATAAAACAGCGTTTAAACTGACGGTATGTTTAAGCTACATTATACCATCAAAACATTGATTTTAATTTCTAACAGTCCCGCCTTACACACCTTTTAGGTGTGTCTCTAATACTGAAATCAATGAGTTCTTCATCTGAACTTTTGCAGAGTACATAACTCATGTTACAAACATACAATCAAAATGGATCGGTTCAATTGCCTTAACTTTACAAAAATACAAAAAAATCTTTGACTGTGCTCAAACATAAAAGTTTTCCCTTGTGCATAACTTCTATTGTACATTCAATATCATTCTTCAAATATTGCAGCAATGGCTTGGTATTAGAACATTTCTTCCTCCCTCCTTTCAGAGAAACCGTTCCCATAACACGCTCAGTGTTAAGGCACTTGTTTTTTACAAAGTGAAAAGAAACAAACCATTTTAGAATAGCAATGAAAATAAAACATGAGATCCACCATATTAGAATAGTAGAAAGTAACAAAGAATACAATAAAATATCTTGGATTGGCAAAGTAAATAGAAAAATAAAAATAAACTATCTTGGAATAGTGTAAAGTAAATTTAAATGGATTCACTCCATTTTAGCATTTTATTTTGCTCACTTCTTCACATGATTTCATCATTTAAAGCAGGGGTAGGGAACCTCCGGGCCGTATACGGCCCGCGAGACCATTTGGTACGGCCCTCGAGGTAATTTATAAACACACGCAAAAAATAAAAAAATTCAAGAAATCTAGACCGCAAAATAATTAAACAAGCTTGTTTTTCCTGGCCAAGGTCAGGGTCCTTGAATACAACACGAGCCTAACGTGTCATTACGTGGTATATGTCTCGTTTGACAGGAGTGTAGTTCTAACGGAGAGCACCAGAACGCGGCTCCGGGCCGGGACTTCACAAATTGCAATACCCATAAGGAGCCGTACACATGCCGCAGTTTTTGCGTGGCTGTGTCTTTAGTTGAAAGCCCAGTGGCGATCTGTTCATCTGTCATACTGATCATACAGTCAATAACTTTGTTGTTATTAGCATCTGGTTAGCTAGCTATGCTAACGAATATAAGAAGCTTTTTCTCCAACCAGTGAGGTAAAGGCACATCTTTATATGATCATTATAGTTATAGAAAAATAAGAGAATAAAGTAAACAGGTATACAATACTAATATGACAGTAAAAAAAAGTTTTTATTAATAAACAAGAATACAGTTTAAAAGGGAAGTGATTTGTAAAATATCCATAAAGAAAAAAGTCTGCTTACAGTTCTGTTTCATATGGGTGTTGAGAGATGTATCCATAGATCTCTTCATGTTGCTCTCAAAGTGCACCAGATTGATGCTTTTAACTTCAACATTTAAAAAAAATCTTCCTGGTGGTGCATGCCCCCAAACCCCCCTAGATGAGGTTAGATCCGTCCGTCCCCCCCCCCCGTCCCCCGTCCCCCACTTAAATCATGTCCACATGGGTATGAAACTAAATACATTTGCACACATCTTGTGTCCATATCTTTCTGTTTTGGTGGTCATGCCACGGTGCATGAATGCGCGGGTCATGGTCAAATATCTGGATTAAGAGGTTGCTTTTTCTTTGCACAGCATGAAAGAAACGCGAAATGAATGGGCTGTTATTTGAGTTTTTTAAGCAGACGTTGAGTTCAATAATTTGTACGGCCCTCGAAGGATGTTGTAAAAATTGAAATGGCCCTTGAGAGGAAAAAGGTTCCCCACCCCTGATTTAAAGAATCACATCGGCTGGACATTCATTGATCAATCTCATCTCCGAACATCCATATCATTTAAACTAACTCATCATTGTCATCAACATCTGTATACGGGGGTTGGTCATATTGTTCTGCTAGCATTTGTAACTGTCTCCTCATGAGAAATGTACCCTCCCTGCTTTCATACCATTTAAGGTATGAAAGTAATATGTTCTCTAGAAGGGGCCGTCGTGTTCAATCGGTACGTTCTACTCTGGGGTACGGCATTCTAGACAGTCATTTCTGGGAGAAGATTTTGGTCAGTTACAACAGTTGTAGAATTTGTATCACTTGGTTCCTACTAAGTACCTTTGGGTAGTCTGTTCTAATGCAGTGATAAAGTCCCTGAAATGGTGTGAGAACCGGTGGAATATCAATAACGCATTATACTAATTTATTTTCAATTATGGTCTACTTAAATAACTATGCTAACCCCTTTAACAGTGTGTGGAACCTTGGGTGCCCGAGCATGTGATAATTACTCCCTCCTTTACAAGGATTTTAAAAACAGAAGTAGTTTCATTTAATGGTTTGTAGTTCAATTCTGGAATTTACACTTATGGCAGGTATGTTTCTCCTTTAAATAACATCTCTAAATGTCAGGTCATCTGGTGAATGGATGACCATTAGGAGCTGGTGGTGCTTGTCTTTTAAAACTCATACTCTGGTGCCGTGCGCTCCCTCTGAAGCTGCAAGTAAGATTTAAAACATCTGCAGGGTGGGTCGAGCGACCCCTTCTCCCTGAATGATATTTGTTGTAAAATGTGCACCATCACAATGAGTGATCCAAGGCCCCACATATATTAGCCTACTCCCAATTATATTAGTTTTTTTTAAAATTAAAATGTGCAATCTCTCTTTGCCCAGTGTCTTTTTAAAACTCTACATCTTGGAAGAAAAACAAATGTTATTTCCACCTTAATCTTCCCTCCTGAGGTAATAACCATGCTACAATGGAGAAATCAATACTCTAGATTGGAATACTATCTTTGGCTTGGTACTAGCTCTACCTTTAACATTTTCCATACTCTTAGAGAGTGGTTACTAAAACTATCCCTTTAAATTGTAGATTTATTTTGCAAAAAATTAAATCTTCCCCAAATTCACACATGAATTGGAATCTCTTAAAGAATAATTTGTTTATATTATGAAATCATTGAATAATATGTTCTACCCTCAGTGTGTTTTTAGCATTATTTAATAGTTTCCTCTTTTTTACTTCATGTCCTGTGGGGGACCAATAAGAGTGTGCCTTTTTATGTCACCTGTAGTTCTGGATGCCTCAGGTGGATATGGTTCAGCTCTGCTTCTCTGTCTGTTCTATGGAGGAGGAGGAGGAGTCTTCCGTGGTGAGGTTTTTTGTCTGCTTGGAAGTTGAGGTCGTAGTGGTCTGACAGGCGGATAGATAGAGAGAGAGAGATCTCGGGAGGCATTACGTATAGTTAAATTCTAACACACCGAGGTAAAAATAAATCCAACCTTTTCCACTCTATTTTCCTAATCTTACTATCCATCTTAGTTGTTAAATGTCAACGAAACACAATTCATGTCTACTAATAATTTTTACCATATCCTTAAACATTGCTTTCACCCACTGTAACATGTCTACTCCAATTAACTCTTTCAGGAAACCATCTTGTTCTAAAAATTGAAATACCTACATGTTTCAAGCACCACATATTTCACACACTATAAAAGAACGTCTCCATATTTTCTCCATCACTTTAATCCCACTGTTATTTAGAACCTTAGTAACTTTTGTGACTGGTCATATCTGCACTATCTGCTGGGAAATCTTGTTCATAGAGTTTGTACGTACAAAGCTGTACTTGTGGGTTAGTAGCCTGTTTAAACTGTAATCATTTTCAATAATTGTGCTCAGATAGGTCACCGGTCGGTTGTTCATAAACTTAACAGGGGGTGTTTCTGGTACAGACTAAAACATGGATCCAGTGTATTTAGAGATTCCCCTAATCTGTTAATCCCCATCACTTACATATCCCGATCACTTAAACCCATCTCATCATTTGATACAAGAACTGCATATAGGGGGGTGAATCATCTTGATTATAACCGCCTCTTGTTTGGGAACGAGTATTTCTAACTCCTCCTCTTGTTGCTCAGCTGATCTTTTGGCTCTGAGGATAAGTGAAAGTCTCTGAAACACAGCTGGAGTTCTGTTAGTGATGTGGGCATTCTCTATGAGTGAATTAATGGTTCCATATTTTACTTGATATTGTACTCCCCATCCAACCAACAAGGTGCCTATAGTGTAATGAGCACAATCGACAATGCTATTCTGCCTCTTATCCCTAGGGGACCCCACAATTGGTTTGGCTTTTTTCTTGTCATCATCTCTATTTTATCCCTGGTTGTGTCAGTTACAGAATTTAAATAATGAGTACTAAACAAAACATATACAACAAATTTGACTCTTTTTCAGATGTAAAACAAAAAAAAGGTTTTCACATTAATGTACAATCTATAAAAATCTATAGACAATTTGTCTTTTGAGCTGTTTCTATCTTTATCTTATTTATATTTATTGTTTTGTTCCAGCTCTGCCAAATCAGTCCTAACTCCCAATAATGTTCTGGAAGTTGCCAGTGAAGGGTGACAATGTGTGAGGTGGTGTCAATTTGCTCCTTTTTCTTTACCTTTAAACCGGAGCGCGTGTGAAGTTTGTTACAACCTTTCACGCTTCCGTCCACCGGGGATGAGGCCACTGTCTTTTGTGAACTTTCACCCTCACCCATTCACCTGGCCGAACAGAAGTCTCTTCTGGTGTCTCGTCTGGTATCTCTCTAGTTTTCCTAGCCTGTGTAGACAAAACTTGCATAATATTACTCAGAGTTCTGACATATTCATCCACTTCTATTCGTCTAATATCTAAAACTGGACCTCTCCCTCCTTGGAGAAGGCCCAAGCTTCGGCATACCTTTTGTTGTTATGAGACCTATTGTTAACTACATGTTATTATTTATTAACTACAACGTCACTGAAACTATCTGATTAATCATGACACTCCCTCCTTTGAGCATAAAATGCTCAATTAATATTGCAATGATTACCCTATTCTGAACAGGACATGTAAAACCCATAACGTTGCATTAAATAAATATAACTTCTCCGTGTACCCATAAGGCGTACAAAAATATGGTATGATGTATGGCTTTCTGATGGTATAAATGCATATTCACTAAAAAATCTGCCATTAGCACAAAAAAAATAGTTTACTTGTTTCAATAATGGCTTTTGTCATGGTATTATGCATCATCGTTGCTGCGAAAAACAATACCCCTGGTGTCGCTAATGCGTCTCAATAATTCTAGGATTAGAGGATTAAGAAATGAAATATGCATGTTGTTTGCATTAATTGCTTTTTCTATGTTGAAACTACTAAGTAAATGCACTTTTAACAATTAAATCAAGAGACTTTAATTGCATTTATGTAAAAGTTCAACGTTTTGGGATTACATTACCATGTTGTGTTGTATTTAAATGGTAAAGTTATTTAAAACGCGCTGATTGTCCCAAAGTGCTTGCCGTACTTTCTCAGCACATGCGCTGTACGACCGGGGACATGCGCCATTTGGATTCTCAGAGATCTGGATGACAGAGCCGCATGTTATCACTCTCCTGTGCCATCCTGCTATTTTATGGTAAGTTTCTTAAATATTAACATATATTAAACACAAACGGTCCCTGAAATACAAAAGTTGATGTGTATTTTTGATTTCCCTGCTACCAACTGTATACTTTGATGATAGATTTTAAAAGCGGTGCAGCCTAGCTAACAGCTAGCTTAACGGTCACTTTTTAATCATGTTCCCTTGCACTTAAAAGTGTGAATATGTCACAAAAGAGGTGACATTTCAAGCTTTGTCTGTAGAAGTCTCAATCGTTATGTTTTTTTTAATGATTTTAGCTTGATGTGGTTATAATTAGTAATGTTAGCTTAACTTTTACCTTAAGACACATTTTTTCCCTCTTTTTTTTTTTTCTTTTTTTAAATGTGCTTGATTTAAAGATTCGAGAGCCTGGTTTTTGATTATAGTTATTTTTTTCATTTTGAGATACTTTATGAACATTTTGGACACAAAATCACATAAAAACGGATTTTGAAAATGATATTATTTTTTATATAGGTAACACAAACATGCACAACGAAACAATTTGAAAGCTGGAAATATATACATGGGATGTCACTATGATAATGTGAACGTTTGATTGAGGTAGCATGAACCTATATACACATTTTATGAACAAATAACAGGTGTATCCATAGGTGTTTTTTCCTCCTTTCTCAAGTTCTGTCTGTTTGTCTGTCACTTTACTTCAGTCACCGTCTCCCGCCGTCTGTCTTCGTATATCTTCGCGTCTCTCTTCGGTTCCCGCCGTCCCTCTTCGTCTCGCTTCGTATCACTCCGTTTTCCAGATTACCTCACCCCCTCCCTGGTAAATACATCCTGTTGAGCAGGATCTACAGTTTCTAGTATTTTCCGTTTCGTAAAATGATAAAATACGGCGAAGATATTAAAATATGTGCTTCCATTTTTCATACTTTTGAGTGTGCGACATTTTTTATTTGTATTAACTTTATATAATCGTATCTCCGTGTTTACTGGTTCTTTTTGCATGAAACAAAGACTGACAAATAGTTTCAAGCCAGCACTTTCGACGGAAACACACAGCATTGTTGTCCGGACTATTGTTTTTATGCGGCACCTGCTTGAACAGGTCATGTGATCTGATCACGCCAGCGTGACTGTCGACTCCATAGGACAGCCCTTAAAGAGCAACTTCCAGGTTAAAGACACCTGTGAATAAATGTGTAGGAAAATGATGAATACACTAGATTTTCAAAAAAATATACAGAAATATATACTACAGTGACATCTGGCGTCGTTTTTGTAAGAAATGTTCACTTCCGCATAAAAAATCCTCGGCACGTGACCTCCCGCGTGTGACGTAACACGGGGGACACAAGGGGGAGAGCGGCCGGTGTAACGTATTAATAAACATGGATCCCAATGCTAGTTTCGACACAGAAGACACAGAAGAAGTTGAACATGAGTATTCGAATGCATATGACGGACCACAACCTTATAATGATGAGCCTGCTAGGTGTCCAAGAGACCAGGAGCAGCCAAGGATTAGAAGAAATAACGGCCATCGGAGAGAAATTGAGCTGTGGTGTGTGGAGAACCAGTGGAGAACTGGGCAGCTATCTTGGTGAGTGACCGGCGTTAGCTACAGAATGTTAACGTCACATCACAACATTGTGAAGTTAGCTATCATATATCAGGCTATAACTAAAGTAGCATTGATAATATAGTAACGTTACTGGCAGGACTGTTGATACTGATCCATAACAGAAACTAATGCGCAAGTACAGTATCAGCCGTATCTCGCGTTACCTAATGCAACTCCACACTATGGTGCTGTGTACCGGAGGGGAGACGCGAGATACGGCTGATACTTGACGATCTGGCGGAGAAAGGTTGTGGAGCCTCCGTTGATATGCCGTTGTAAATGGCTTGATGGAAAGCAGGTGTGTAGTCGGGGAGGGTGCACAGCTGATTGCAGCAGGTGAGTGGAGGTTGAGCCGGGAGCCAGGAGTGACAGCCACCACGCACACACAAACAACACAGTACCGGAGAGCAGCGAGGGGGGGGGGGAGAGAGAGAAGTAATACAGTTTCCTGATAAAGCTGTGGAGAGTATGTGCTGCAGGGAGGTGGATGCACAACGCACCCAGGAACGAACGCTAGCTCTGGTCCTTTTTACTGTGGACTCGATGTCCTGACAGGCTGGTATTTGTGCAAACTGCACAAACACAATACTGCACCATGATTAAAAATGGTGAAATACAATGTAAAACTACCGAAAAATACCAGCTCCTTAAAACACAACCGCTCTACTCAACGCAACTCCACTATACCCGCGGTCAGAGAGCGGAGATGTGTCCCCTGCGTGATGTAATATGACGCGTTTGACGTATGACCTTAAAAAAAAGCCGTTTTTAAGAACAGAGCTCAAAATTGCTCCTTTCCCTCTGAATTCCTGCCCTTATGTCTCGTAAAACATATCAAATCCTGCATTTACTTTTTTAAGTGTAATTTTCAAGCAAGTTTAAGCATAAATGTAGAAAAAATAAAAACCTGCAAGATGCTCTCTAAATAGACACAGAATTCACCCGAAAACGTGTTGTTTCGGGTGAATTAGACATTTTAATTTCTAATTCTAAGAAAACTCAGAATTTATAAATATCATATTGTTTTCCCTCTTATTGAAATGTGTGTGTGTGTGTGTGTGTGTGTGTGTGTGTGTGTGTGTGTGTGTGTGTGTGTGTGTGTGTGTGTGTGTGTGTGTGTGTGTGTGTGTGTGAGAGATCAAAAAACAAAGTAAATATTAAAGTAGGATTGATATAATAGGGTGATTCATGGTATAGGATAAGTCATACATGTTAAAACAGTGCAATATACACATTTTAATTTTTGGCATTAAGTTCATTGTGTGACTAATTCTCCTACTTTGAATTTCAGATTTCCAAGTTGTTGGGGAGAGCCAAATGTATAGATGAAAGCCAGCGGCTCAAAAGTACAGTAAGTATCCTTCACGTCTCCAAATAAGTTGAAGGCTAAAGGAGTAGGATTTGTCAGTTAAAAACAAACAATGTTCTAAGTTTGCTTCAGCTCAAAGCGCATGCCGTGTTTAAGATCAGTGGTGGAATTTAACCAACTTCACTTACTCAATTACTGCACTTAAGTAAAGTACAAGTACCACATACATATACTTGAGTATTTCCATTTTCTGCTACTCTGTACTTCTACTCAATTACATTTCAGTGGGAAATATTGTACTTTTACTACACTAAATGTATTTGACAGTTGTAGTTACCTTTTTAGATAATATGTTTGTATTCATATATTTTATATGAATATATTATATTTATTTTATTCTATAATGATGCAACCTTTTTACAAAAGGGATTATGCACAAAGTACTTTTTATATTTGGCTAATAACACTTTGGTGCTTTACCTTAAGTATTATTTTTGAACTTGGGACTCTAGCAAGTAATGGAGTATTTATACTTTTACTTTAGCACAGGAGCTGAGTACTTTTTCCACCACTTCTTAAGATCCACTAATGGGTTGCTATATCCTACACCTCACACCCTGAATTATGTTAATGGTTGCAACAATAGTTGTTATTTACAATCAATTTTGATCATTAACACATTTCTCTTTTTCTCTAGGTTTCGAATGTGGAGATGCAAACAGTGTACTGAGACTCAAACTACAAGGTACCAATTACTGAAGCACTACAAGTTAAAACACGGCCATTTTGGTCAGAGAAACCCATATCCATGCACATACTATGAATGCCCATGCTCTTTCAAAACATGGAATGCTCTTAAAACACATTTAAGTAGATGTCATGTTGAAGTTTTACCTGTGTTAAGTGCAGAGCTATTAACATTCACTTGCTATTTATGTCCAGGAAGTGTCTACTCATCTAGTAGAGAGTACTTTTCCCATATCAACACCCACTTGAAGCGCTATGAAACGTTTACTTGTATGTTTGAGAACTGTTCTTTTCAAACTAACATATACACTACTTTTAAATCTCATAAGAGCAGGAAGCATGGCAGTTGCACAGTGAAAGACTTTAAAGTTGGCGTAGTGAAAAGTAGTGATGTACATGAGGATACCTCGTCTGAAGAAATTTGCACTGATCATGCAGAACTTGGCTCTGGTATAGTTGCTCACAATTCATTTGAAACTGGCATTGACAATGAGAACCTGAAAGACACAATTGTAAAAAAAATTGGCTTCTCTTCTTTTAAAAATAGAGATTAACTCGCATGTACCAAGCTCAGCACTTGATGAGTTCCTAGAAGAATTGCACTTTATTTTCACCTCTGCAGTAGTCCCCATATCGAACAGTACAGCAGCTGAAGTTTTCAAAAAGTATGACCTTCATGTTGATCAGTTAATAATTGATAAGTTGATCAATGCCATTTCTACCAACAATCCTTTGGTAACCGCAATAGCTAAGGATGGTCCACTAGCTTCAGCTTACAAACGTAAACAATTCTACAAAGAGCACTTTAAGGTTGTGGAACCTGTTGAATATGTACTTGATGCTAGGTCCAAAAAAACATTCCAATATGTTCCCTTACTTCAGTTTCTACAACAACTGCTCAGTCGTAATGATATAGTTGATAAGATTGTTGATAATCACAGAGCCTGCTCTTTAAATCAACAGCAGTATTTGTCTTTTCGGGATGGTGAACATTACAAAAACAATCAGTTTCTTTCAGGTGAAGATTTAAGAATCTCCCTGTGCCTTTATGTAGATGACTTTGAAGTCTGTAATCCTTTGGGAACGTCACGGAAGAAACACAAACTTTGTGCAGTTTACTGGGTTTTAGGTAACTTACATCCAGGCAATAGCTCATCCTTGACCTCAATTCACCTCGCATTGCTGTGCAAAAGTGACTATGTCAAAGAATTTGGTTATGAGAAAATATTTTAGCCTCTTTTGCATGATCTAGTGATCTTGGAACAGCAAGGGTTGTTTATACCACAACTGGGGTCTTTCATAAAAGGCACAGTTCAGTGTGTTCTTGCTGATAATCTTGGGGCTCACGGGCTAGCTGGGTTTATAGAGAGTTGTTCAGGTAACTATTTCTGTCGATTTTGTACAGCTCAGCGTTCAGACACTCAGGCTCTAGAAGTAAGAACAGGAGCATTTCAGCGCAGAAACAAAGAAACACATCAGCTTCACGTCACAACAGCTCAGAAAAAGGAGTAAACTGCTGTGGTGTTAAAAGGGCTTGTGTTTTGACTGTCATTAGTGGTTATCCCCCAGACATTATGCACAACCTTTTTGAGGGCATAGTTCCGGTTGAACTAGCAAGGTGCATTGCTGTGCTTCTTTCTAAGAAGTTTTTCACTCTTGAGCAAGTCAATAATCTTACTAGATTGTTTCCCTACAAGTGGGGTGACAAGACAAACCGCCCTCATTTGTTACCAAAAACGTTCCAGCAGAAACAAACAATAGGAGGCAATGCCCACGAAAACTGGTGTCTCCTTAGATTACTTCCTTTGATGGTTGGAAAACTTGTTCCTAATGATGAACCTGCATGGCAGGTGATTTTGGATTTGAAGGATATTTTGGAACTAGTTGTTGCTCCCAGTCATACTGCAGAGGTTATTGCGTATTTGGAGTGCAAAATCTCAGAACACCGACAACGTTATCAAGAAATCTTTCCCGGTGCAAGGTTGCTGCCAAAACATAATTTTCTGGAACATTATCCAGAAATGATCAAATGTTTTGGCCCACTTGTAGCATTGTGGACCATGCGATTTGAAGCGAAACATCGCTTTTTTAAGCAGATTGTTAGGCAAACAAAGAACTTCAGAAACATACCTTTTTCATTGGCAAGTAAACATCAGTTTATGGTGGGCTACAATATGCTCAAACCTGACAATGAAAAGTCTTCCTTGGAGGTTTCAGAAGTCTCAAAGGTCCCCATTGATGTCCTACATGAGAATGTTGTGCATGTTCTTACTCAGAAGTACCCTGAAGTCACAGCTTTAAATCTTTCTCATAGTGTCACCATTAATGGGATTAACTACAAAAAGGGCATGATAGTTGTGCATGGATCACGTGGTGGTCTGCCAGAGTTCTTCGAAATTATTCAGCTATGTATCTTAAAAGATGATTTGAGTCTCATCATCAGAAAATTGGGCTCTTGGTATAGAGATCACTACCGAGCCTACGAGTTGCATCCAACAAGTGACCTGGCATTGGTTAATTTGAAGGAGCTTGCTGACCAGTACCCTTTGGCTGACTACAAAATTCACTCCATAAGAATGGTGACCTTGAAAAGATTTGTACACGTGACAGGTAATCTTTTATTTTCAATTTAGAAATTATAATGTTCTCATTTATCAATAATCAAAAAAGTATTATCAACAGTTCTGCAAATGTTGATTTCCTAATCTGAAACTCTGCATATACATTATTCTGTACAGTGAAGATCCAACTTTTAACAGTAACAAGAAGAAAAATACATGTTTGCAGGGCAACTTAACGTGTTTGGGGACTAATTAATTGTATGAATACATTGATGGATTGCTAGTGATTGCATGAGCAATTAGTGTGCACAAGACTCCTAATATATAACCTCAATTCTAAGACAGTTGTTCATCTTTTTGTATTTTCAGATTGAATACAAGATGGCGGCAACCATAAGAGTCATTCTTGGACAAGACAACGCATCCAAATTGACTCTTCCCACTGGAATACCAGCTTCGTTAGAGGAATTACAAGGAGAGATACAAAGACACTTTGGCTTGACAGAACAAGTGAGATTACAGTACAGAGACATTGAATTTGACAATGAGTTCATGAACTTGACGTGTACTTCTGAAATCAGAGACAAAAGCACAGTTAAGGTAATTTACCTACCAAATATCGCTGGCACTGACACTGGCCCACACCATACTGCTTCACTTCGAGCATTAGAGGACAATTCTTCATTTTCATCAGCAGCAGACACAGAAATATTGTCCTCCCCTGAATCTGCAGCCTCAGGGTCATCCCTTAGATCACAGCCATGGCCCAACATCTTTCCGATACCTCAGTTCAATTATGAGGTAGAGGTTCAGCTACAGATGGCCAGTCATGCTTTTCAGAACTCTGGCACTCTCCTGTCTCCAAGCACCAAACTAAAGTCTGATATTCTAGATGGTTTGGCATCAGAAATTATCAAGTTCAAAGTGTATCCATCAAGTGCAGACTTTGATGATGTGGCCCTGGCTCTGATAAAAAAGCATCCTTGTTTAAAGGAGCAAGGATCTGTGTCTGGTTACTACGGGTGGAAAATTAGCCTAAAATACAAAATGGCCAACTACCGGACCAGACTGCGGAATATTGGCTGCACAGAGTTGAGCATAAATGCTATGAAAGAAAATCGTGGTACAACCCAAGGTCCAAACCAGGTGAAGAAGCCACGGAAAGCTGAGGTCACTTACTGTCCTGATTATCCAGTAGGCGAAACCAAAGACAGCCTTGAAGAAGAAAGACAAGCACTTTTAATCGAGGTGAAAAAGAAGAACAGTCAGCTGATCAAAACTAAAATGGAAAAAACCTTTTCCTATAGACGACAGGAAATCCTTCAGGATATGCCATTCATCACAGAGTTCGGAGAGAGATGGCCAGCTCTGTTTTCAGAGAGCGAGGTGATTTTTTAAATATTTACATTTTTGTATAAGAGAAGAACCTCAGCTGAAATTCTTTGTTTGGTTTACACCAGTAGATGAACTCCTGTCCTTTCTGCTCTGACACTTGATGGATATTATTATAGATGCAACAGCTTTAAACAACACATTTTAACCTGTATCACAATGTTTTGCAGGTAAACGCAGAATTCACCCGCATCACCACCGTTCCGCTGCTGTCTACCTTCATGTCGCGACTGGATCGCCATTCAGCTCAGCTGATGAAGGTTTTTAAAAAGAAGGGGAGAACAGCAGGACGCAATTTGGGCCTGATCATGGCAGCCATGGACAAGGTATGTAGTTGTATTAAATGGTGTAGTTTGGGCACTGCAACACCACATTCTCTTTATCTCTCTCTCTTGTTGTCCCTCTCATATAAATATATTTTAACCTCTCTGACCCCCTTTCTTTGACTTTCCAAAAATCAGCACACAAGCATAATCAGTATTCTTGTGTGAAGATTTTGAAAATGTATTTGTCCCTCAGGATCCCATGGTTGAAACACGACGGGACTGTTTCCTTAAAGCGCTCTGCGTTAACCTGAATGAAAGTTCCGAGAACTTCATAAAGGAATATTTGGTAAGTTGAAACATAGCCAAACACATCATTATTCACTTTTATTTAGGTAAATCATAACACAATAATACATGATAATTTCATTTTCCATGTATAAATCAACTGCATGAAACACCTAGTTTTGAAATCCTTTGCTTATTTAAAATAAGTTGTACCTTTTATTATTAATCCCGTGGGAAAATTCAGGAGTTTAAATTATATACAGGTAGTAATTGTCAAAACAAACTGTTAAAACAGAAAATGAATTAAATGAACATATATCAATTTTTGAATTAAATATATTTGCATTTTTGTGTGCAGTTACTAATCCCGGTTAAAGCCGTTGTGCAAACAGTACAGGTTTTATGTGCTTCTGCGACATAGTGACCTCCCTTTGTCGTGCAAGTAACATCTTGCACTTACATTTTCTAGGGCTCCAACACATTTAACATGATTGGCTAAGTGGTGGGACATATCTAAGCTGTTGACCAATTACAACAGAGCCACCAAGCTAACCAATCAGAGCCTTTTGAACATTAAAGCATGGAGACATGTCACAGTAGAGACACTACATACTGATATACACCTGAACATCATCAGCAGGAGAGGACTATTTAAAGTAGAGGCACTCCATACTGATATACACCTGAACATCAGCAGGAGAGGACTCTTTAAAGTAGAGACACTACATAATAATTTGAACCTCAACATTTGCATAATATGTCCTCTTTAAATTAAAAGCAAAAATAACTACTTAAATCATTGAATTTGTTTTTTATTCAAAGTATTTGCTGCTACTTTGGTTATATTGTTCATGTACATTTACAACTACATGTATTTATTTACAATGGATCCAACAAAAGGATTTGTGTGTCAGGGCTAGTTCTCATACTGATAATCATGAATACTATGTTCTAATCCCACTTTAGGATGTTGAACTTGCAACGACACCAATGGAGCCAATGGTATTGGAACTCTATCTCGTGAGACACGAAGAAGCAGAGCCCGGGGAACCACTTGCGGATGTTGGCGTCATTATCGAGGGTGTTGGAGTGCTGCGAGATCTGAAGTACTTGGCAAATGGATGGGCAGTACTGCTTGGACTGATTTACAGCCTCAATCTGAACTACCCCAAGGAAATGAAACAAACATTTGAATTCATTCAAAAAGTTTTGATGGGGTTGGATGGCAACAGACTGTCAACCAAGGTGCAGGTTCTGAAAAACCGATTACAAGAGTAATCCCAAGGATAGCAATCATACGGGGGGAATAAATAGTTTTAAAAATCAGCAGGGCTTTGTTGTCCGCAGCTGAACAGCCAGCATACCACACAGAGATGGAGTATGACAGCAAGCTCTCGATGGTCGCCCGGTAGAAGGACACCAGCAGCTTCTTGTTCAGTCTGTTCCTCCGAAGCACCCTCAGGAAGTGTAGTCGCTGCTGGGCCTTCTTAACTGCTGAAGTTACTTGTTACTTGTTCATGTGTATAAAAGGCTTCTCATCACTGTTAAATTCAGCAGCTGTTTTTAGGCAAAGAGTTTCAAAGTATTAATATTTATGTACCTACCACCAAAAGGCTGTTGGAGTTAAGTGTTTTTTGTTGTTGAATTGTTGTGGCGAATGTTGTGTCTAAAATGAAAATGTGGGCCTTCTTAAGTGCTGAAGTTACTTGTTACTTGTTCATGTGTATAAAAGGCTTCTCATCACTGTTAAATTCAGCAGCTGTTTTTAGGCAAAGAGTTTCAAAGTATTAATATTTATGTACTTACCACCAACAGGCTGTTGGAGTTAAGTGTTTTTGTTGTTGTGGCAAATGTTGTGTCTAAAATGAAAATGTTAAATAAAGTGAGGAATTAAAAATACTGAGTTGTAGTCATTTGAATTACTCATAAGCAATTTGGATTAAATTATGTTAAGTGCAAAAAACACAAACCTACAACATAAATGGAACTAATTTGTCTTAAGTAACTATAACCTAACTGTGTTAGGTAAATCAATGTAAACTTTAAGCAAATACAACATAATTGTGTTAAGTAAAAACAACAATTTAAGTAAATTCAACATAACTGTGTTAAGCAAATACAACATAACTGTATGATGTAGCATTTAATTAAGATGCTTTGGTAATATTTACTTAAATGCAAGAAGTAATTATTAGTTTACTAATCTGTTTCCTATTTAATTAGCCTTTTTACGTGCAACCGGTTGACATAACTAGATTAAGTAAATCTAATATTTATTTTTCTTTGAGTGTTGGTTGACACTGCTGAACTAAAATATGATAAAATAATCTTTCTCCAAACTGGAGGGAAAATATGAACTATTCTCACAGAGAATGACCTGCATGAAGGGCTGGTGCCCCTCACTCAAAATGAGATATTGCCCTACGCACTACACTATAAATCAGTAAAGTTACTCAAGAATAAATAAATAAAGACTGATTCTTGAAACTGTTGTAAAAACCCTACAACTTCTTCATCCAAGCTCTCAATCAGTGTTATGTTATTTAATCTGCAGCTCATGCCTGAAAACAGATACTTCAGACCGATTATAAAATTGTGTTTATGAGAAAAATGTAATCTGACTCCATAAATCACATAATTGTTTGATTAAAAACTATACTTCCACTAACAATAAATGAAGTTCCCCTCTAAACACAGCCCCGGTCTTCTGACGGGGTCTATCTATGTACTGGCTGGAAAAGGTTGGGCCAGTCTCTGTTGCTCCGTCACAGTTCTCCCACTAACAGTCACTGCTGTCCAGGTTCTGCTGGGTTCTTGTTGACTTCTTCACTGGTTTGAGACAAGCGACCCTATTGGAACACCTCCCTTTGTAGCCAGACTTCACCACAGCAGAATCGAGTTTCTGTTTTCAGGTCTGGACAGCTTCACGTCAGGTGTATCGCCACCCCTTGCATATTTTGTGTGGAAGCCCATCGTCTTGACCTCACTAGCTGTTTGGACACAATAATTTTCTGTGTGGGGGAACAACATCACTCGTAATGTCTTTTCCTTCTCATAATTACAAAAATAGTCTGCTAAATGTTCTACTCTGCTACTTCTAATCTGTGGATGCTCTATGTGTAAATGCAATATTTTACTCACTATCTTTTAAATAACATTCAACCTCTCCCTCCTGTGGTGACATATGTGGCTCTGTAGCTGGATTTCAAAATACTCTAGTGCTGAAGATGCATCACCTGATGGTCTGGTCCTCTAAGCTTCCTCATTGTTGTGGTTGATACCAGGCTGTCAGTGGCATTTGGTTCATGTTTGGAAATCCTGAACGTCTTTGACATCTCTGGGACCCCCTGCCTCCGTCGTCATCATGGAAACTGCATGGTGGGCCAGTGTTTGGTGCATGTGGTGGGTATTTCATTTGTTGTTGTGGACAATCTCTAGCCCGATGGCCCAGCTGATTGCATATGTAGCATCCCTCTAACCGGAGAACTTTTCCTCTGCCTCTGCCTCCTCGGAAACCTCCTGGTTGTTGGTTCTCCATCTGATTCTCTGGCACTATCTGAGATTCAACTGTTTGAGATGTCTGCCCTGCATTCTCTGGTTCTTCCTGAGCTTGAATTGTTGGAGGTATCTGCCCTGCCTTCTCTGATGTAGCTGCCACTTGCCTTGCCGCTTTCTTGTTTTTATTAGCTTCGGTATCTTTCTCAGCTATTTGTATCTTCAAGAGTCTTAGTTGTAATGTTTTAATTTCTTCGTCTTTTTCCCTATGGGTTGCTTGGTATTTCATATCGTGGTAAATGAGATGTTGTCTCCATTCTTCAATGGGTATAGTGTCTAATGCCACCACATCTCCCAGGCTTGCCTGCACTGATTGGGGAAGGGCGTTAATGACCGCGTTATTCCACAGCATTACAACAGACGGTGAAACGTCATGTCGTTTTCCAGTGCAGTCCTCCCACACTCCTTCACATCTCTTCAGGAAGGCATACATGTCTTCCCCCGGTTCTTTTCTCAGGCTGTTGAGGGTATGTAAACTCCGTGTTGTTGGGTAGATTTGAGGAATGGCAGCCCATTATCTCGACCTGACTTTGTTGAAGGAAATGTAATCTGGAGAGTTGGTGCATTTGGCCTTGGAATCCACTGCTCTTGCCTCTAGTCTTCCTTCTATCCGTCCAAGCAGTGCCCTCATGTCTCCCAAACACAGGTGGTCTTGGACTGTGTATTTCTCCAGATCATTCACCCACTTCTGACCTCCTTGTGTGAGTGGAGGTAGTTTTGCCACTAATGCTTCCATGTCTCTGTGAGTCCATGATTGGTATTTCAATCCTCCTTCTCCAGCCGCTATCTGTCATGTAGGGAGGAGGCGCATCTGTCAGGCTTGGAAGGAGCTTTGAAGGTTGGATTACTGGAGCTTCTTCTGTCTTTTCTTTCTTATCTTGCTTTGCTGTGAGCTCTGCTCCTTGAGCCACATACATGCTGTTCGTTGATTCTTGGCTGACATATTTTAGATGGAGTACCAGACTTGTAACTCTAGATTTATTTTTTCAGCTCTGTTCATAGCGCTTGTAGCAGGTCCATACCAAGGGGGTTGTCCGGCTTTGATCCATGCGTGTTGCTGTTGCAAGTATTCTCCATTCTCATAGTCAACTACAGCTTTTCTATGGGCTTTCGTTGGTCCAGGCTGATCATCTGCTGGAAACAGCCCTCTCGTTTGCCACTGTTCCAACAGTTTCTCCATGTGGTTCCATGTCTTTTGTCTAAGATTTGGAGCTGTTATAGCATCTGCCCTTGATATCTGCTGTTGAGCCTGGCTCTGCGTCTAGTCTCAACTTAGTTTGTTTTGGTGACATGTTCTCTAATTATTTATTAACTTATCAAAGATGAAGTAAAATTGTACCGTGTATGGTTTTGACTTTGAAATATGAATATTGGTTCAAATCTAAATCTCCTGTGTATAGTGCATACCGAAGTGTATGAAATTATGCTAATGTCATTACTTGTGTTAGCTTCAATAAATTGGTGTTTGAAAAAGTATTATGTAAAGTTTCTTATCTTATAATTAGAAACCACTTGCAATTCTATCTTGGCGATCAAGCATGTGTTTATTTATAACACTTAAAATTATACTTCAAAATGTTATGGTGTTTCTTCTATTTGTGTAATAATTCTGTACTACCACCAGAGTGTGCTATTTTAATTTCCAGCTTAATCCACTTGGGAATAGCTGTTGCAAAACTGACTTGTTTTAACAAGGAGAAACTTATTTTCCTTAAACATATCTTTAAAATAGGAAGAACACTACACTATGGTTAAACAACACAGTACATAACCGCCAAAACACATTTGCAAACAAGAATATTCACAAAACCGCCAATACACACTTGCAAACAAGAATGTCCCAAAACCAGCCAATACACTCTTACCAGCAGAAGTACTTCCAATAGTTCTAACTCTGACAAGAAGTATGATGTTCTTTACAAGATGGAATGCCTAGCCTCAGTGTGTTAAAGCAAACAGAGTACTTCAATTAGCATTTCATGAAATGGTGACTGCCGTGTGGTTCACTGTGAACATGAGGTCAAGACAAGATGACAACTGGTTTTCCAACCTTTGACCTGAAGAACAAAGGGATTTGAAAAAACACCTCGTGTGGTTCTCACAGTGGAGTTGAAATAATGGCGGGGTGATATTTTGTCTAGTAAATTCAACAGACAACACTGTAGTTTAAAATAACATTTCTATTTAGTTTACAATGATAAATGGGCCTCATACCCTTATGTCATAGCCCTCTACCCATGTAGGTAAATGTTTTGACTTTAAGAGCCAGTATGTTCATCTCTTCTGTTTAAACACGCTATTATGGGACAAAATGGGACGCTATCCAAACACTATCAGAAGAATATCGTCTATCTAACGCACGAATGTCGCTCTTTCTCGTCGTAATCCACATGCAATGTCTTTTTGAAAACAGAAAAAAGTAACAGCCGGAAAGCTTCAAACTCCTCAGGCCTTTTCCTCGAAAAAGGACTTTTTTGAAACAGCCTCACATTGTTGTTAACACAAACACTCACTCCAATAACCTGAGCTTCCAACTTTGGCTGTGTCTTTGCCTCAAGCAGTCCCGACTGCTTAATGGCCTAAAACCATTCACGTTAACTTAAAACGTAACAAGAGACACCTATTGAAGTGATTGGCCTCTAGCCGACATGTAATAACAGACAAACGAATAGCATGCAGGGTTAAATAGAACAAAAGAAAATGAACTCACCCCGCATGTGACAAAGGAACGCCACTTGTTGTAGGATACCAATGTTTATCAATTTAGGCTTGTTTTAACTTAAATTTAGGCAGTCTTTCTCAGGAGTCCAACTTACCAGACAGACACACACTCCTATTGTTCACTATTTAATCTATTGAAGATTTTGAATAAACAGGTACTTCTTTACCTTTCTGTATGGGCCAGAGTGTATGTCTGCCAGCATTGTTCAAGCTCCTTTGAAAACTGCAACTGCTCTCCCGGTGGAACGAGATCACGTCGGCGGGTCGCCAATTGTTAAATATGTTCGTTATTCTCGCGTCCAGGAGAGAAGCTTTAAAATGAGACTAAATGGAGTCTCTGAGAAGATTCAAATGGGATACTTTAATTAAAAAAGGCGCGGTAGTGTTACAGACAGAATATTGTGCAGGCAGAAAACAGCTGTGATCCGGCTCTCCTGAGCAAAGGAAGAGAGCGAATCCCTCGTGCGGTGCTGTTATATATTTCCTCTGCTGGCTCCTCCCCGCCAGCCGGCTCGCCTCGTCTCTAAATAGACCCTCCAGAAAAACGCGATTCTGCGATCGCAGAATTTACCGCATAATTAGCAAAATGGCGCAGATTTTTAAAAGGCCGCATATTTATCAAAAGGCCGCATAATCCCCGCATTTTTCCACACAAAGTTGAGAAGAAAAAAAAGTTAACTCGTCTTGACGTGACGTCATCAGCTCGCGCATCACAGAATGCAAACAACACTGTATAGAGCTCATTTACCAACGAACATTTCTACTAAAGACCGGGCAAAAAGTGGGGGGAAACTATTCTGCACCCCGTGCAACTGTGTGTTGGAGCATAAGAGAAAATTGACGGTGGCGACCCACTTTGATTCATTCAAACATTTGAAAATGCTTTCTGCTGCTGCGGACAAGAAAGCCATTCAACTCACCGAGGGATCAACCCCCAAAACCCTTTCGAGGGCTACAAGAAACGAAGTGAGTAGCCTACAAGATTGAAGCTGGTCAGATAACGAACGAGTAAATGAAAACAGAATGAGGCGGAGAATGTGTGTGTGTGTGTGTGTGTGAGATTAAAATAGCCCAATTGCTTTTACAATAAATAAACATTGAATGTCTTTAATTGAATAGTAAAGGGGTTTAACGTTAGTGGCAGGTTGTGTGTGATAGAGAATAAATAAGACAGCCCGATATTTACAAAAATTGTTATTCTTTTCCCCCGCATATTTCGCATATTTCGCAACTTTCCGCATATTTCACAACTTCCCGCAATTTCACCGCATAAAATCACATAAAAACCCTGCATGTTTAATCGCATAATCAAGGATTTTAGCCCGCATAATCAAGGAATTTAGCCCGCATAATCAAGGATTTTTGCCCGCGTTTTTCTGGAGGGTCTATCTAATGTCCGTTGTTGCATTTAAACAGAGGATTGGTACTTTTCACATTCAATATATGCTTAACACGCCTTTTCTCCTCATATTCTCTTTCATCACTTTTCATGTAACACATTCTAAACGCTGTAAAATACTCTAAAAAATACAGAAAATACTTCACGGCTGGTTTGGTTTCCGGTCATTCCGGATGTTGTCACATGCTACTCTCGTCTGTAAACAATAATATATTCAAATAAACTGTACCTTCATTTAATATTCAGAATGGTAGTATCTCGACATCTATAGTTGTAGTGTTAAATCAGTAGGTTTCGGTTTGCACCACTCCATGTCATTTCGCTACTAAATTCACCTCTTTAGGAAATCGTATATTAGCCACATGCTAAATGCTAACCGGAGATGAAGGATTTTTAGAATAAAAGCTTAACTGGTTGTGCATGAGAATGTCTGGTTTTTTCAGTATAAAACAGCGTTTAAACTGACGATATGTTTAAGCTACATTATACCATCAAAACATTGATTTTAATTTCTAACACTGGCCACCAAACAAACATTTAAATCCTTATGATAAGAAATATCCCTTACCAGTTTTGGTTACAAGTCCGAATTGCCGTCAACGATCTCCTCAGCCATCTCCTCAGCCATGTACTACTGTCTGCTACTGTTTCTTGGTGAGACATTGACAGAAAACTGAAAGACCAATCCCTGATGAGAACCTGCTCGCCTGATGACTGCTGGCCAATCCCGGATGAGAACCTGCCTGATTGACTCTTTCGCCGCCCAATCAGTGAGCAGGTGTGTCCAGCCAATGAAAAGCGCGTATTTTGTGTAAAATGAGAGGGAAATGTGTATGAAACTGCAATACCATGAATCGGCTGTACGAGCGTTTTATACACAATGAGCACACACAAATATACACTAGAAATCAGGTATAGGCAGTTTATTAGGACATACCGAGAAAAAGCGGGAGGGTTTTGTTTACATGTTGATAAGTGCTTATACACTGCGCGACTTGTGAGGACACCAGTTTTGTCTTCACAAGTCGAAATGTCCTTATAATGCTGGTGTGTATCCATGCGAATTGTCCTCATAATCCGGCCGCACCAACGCACACACACACACACACAAACACACACACACACACACACACACACACACATACACACACACGCGCACACACACACACACACACACACACACACACACACACACACACACACACACACACACACACACACACACACACACACACACACACACACACCATGCTGTGATAAGGGTTAGTGCAGCACAGACACAAGCAGCCGATAGCATCAATCAGTAACAAAAGGTGTATTAGTGACATTTAGGTAGAAAATGTGACAAGAATCTGAAGGTAAAAAGGAACCAAAAGAAAAGGGATTAAATTCCACACCTTCTTATATAATAATGACGTAAGATAGACATAATGAAGTCTGTCTTGCTCTTTAACCATGTTTCACTGCAACACGTTCTTACTCCCAACCCGTCACATATTAACGGACGGTCAGGGCCCCTCCCCGTCACTCTATTACGTACAGGGTATCCCTTGAGAGTCAGTTTTGAACGGGCAGGGCGTCCCATTGACTTGCATAGAGCTCCCTGAACGTTGGTACTAGGAGTTGGGATCGCGGCAAAATGCTCCCCGCAGATCCATTCTCACAGCGTTTACCAACCTTTTTCTTACTCAATATCAAGCCACACTTATTGTTTTTACTTCTTTATTTTAATTGAATAATGTAGGACTTTTGTTGCCGACAGTTATTGGGAGAGTAGGGGCTCAGAATAATGAAATCTGTATTGTTTAATCATTTTTCCCTTCTAATTTTGTATTCTTTTCTAAAACACACACTGTTATTTACTCAATAATAACAAATAATTATCCTTGTGTTTATTTATTTGTTTGATTAATAAACACAAGTTGGAGTCTGTCAGGTTGCTTAGAGAATTTTACACCCGGAAGTAAGTATTCTCTCTGCTTCGCTTGACAAACCCCGTGATAGTCCTCAAGCTCTGTGATTGGATGTTTGAGTGTGCGCCGAGGGTTACGCAGAGCGTCGAACAACACTTTGAAATGGGATGGTAGACTGTCCAAAACTGGATTTGAATGGGTCCACCCCGTCTCCCCCTCCCCCACCCCGTCCCCAGAACTACACATGCTGGCTATTGTGTGTTTTGCAACATGCTCTATGGCACGTCTCTACTGGGGATTGTAGTTTTAAAATATGTTTTCGTATTTCCCATTATAAGAAAGTTGCCAGTATTAAACTGTGTACATCCCTGGAGGTTTAGGGGATAGGAAACACTCAAATTTAAAACATATAATTAATAAATGGGTGAAAATTGCATTTGCCCATAATGGGCAGCATTAATATATACCCACATGACAGCTAAGGTCAGAAGAGCTTTATTTAACAGCTGGTCTTATGTCTGTGACCCCTCTTGTTGTTACAGTAAAAGGAGTAAAACTAAAAGGGTTTTCCAACACACGTTTTTCAGAATCACAGACTGTAGTGTTCACAGAAGCAGAGTTAGTGACAGAATCAAATAGAGAACCACAGGACACAAAATGCTCATTAAAGCAATTTAGCATAGTAGCCCTGTCCGATATAGCAACCCTGTCTCCTAAAAATTACGTTCCCACAGAACTAAACTGTATTCTCAATTACGTTTAGTTAGAAACGTATTTTCTCCCACGTTACATTCGTTATGAACGTATTTCAAATACGTTTATTTTCTACATATCTTCTAGAAACATATTTTCTCCCACGTTACGTTTCTTATGAACGTATCTTAAATACGTATCTTAAATACATTTATTTTCTACATATCTTTGCCATTTATTGTTTTGCTTATAATAATGATAATAGTCATTTATAAATATCATTTTAGAGCACACATTTGAAATCAGTAGGCGAGGCTGTAATTTCGCAAGCTGTTACTCTCATGAGCGAGACAGAAAATAATAGTTTTAACATGCCAAAAAGCTGCTGTGTCGTTTATTGCACCTCAAACATTAAAACAAATCCAGAGTTACGTGTTTCTGTACTTCCTCTAAGAAGAAAGGACAGTAACAGAAGACCTCTGTGACGCCAGATGTGGTGTTGTTAATGCGATATGATATCCAGAAACAAATTCAGTTAAGGATGGCCGAAGACACTACACTACCTATAATCCCCAGCTATTGTTTGGCACTACAGTCCAGTTGACAAACCCCGTGATTAATCTTCAAGCTCCGGGATTGGATGTTGGAGTGGCAGTGCGCCAAGGTTGCGCAGAGCGTCAAGCTCTTTGAAATGGAACGAAACCACAGCAGACTATTCAAAACTGGACTCGAACGCCCCCCCCCAGAACTACACATGCTGGCTATTGTGTTTCGCAACATGTTCTCTATGGCACGTCTCTACTGGGAATTGTAGTTTTAAAAGACGTTTTTTTTTTCTCCCAAAATTAGAAGTTGACATTATTAAACTGTGTACAGCCCTGGAGGTTTAGGCGATAGGCAACACATTGGTGTGTACACATTTAAAACATGTAATTAATAAATGGGTGAAAATCGCTTGTGTCCATAATGGGCAGCATTAATATATACCCACATGACAGCTCATTGTTACTTTGTAATTGTACTCCACTACAATTCAGAGGTTAACCTGGCATTTTTACTCCACTACATTTATTTGAGTTACTTTGCAGATTCTGATTAATGATGTGAAATATAAACAACCCTTAAATCAGACTTTAGTTACACCTGAGTAAAACTCAGGGAAAGGTGATTGTCAAGTGCCAACAATCAGGAGAGATATTTGATAGTTAGTGCTTGAGAAGACTAAACATTTATCTGCAGATCCCTATAAAGTATATTAATCACTCATTATTCTCTACTAATAGTTAATTAAAAACTATATAATTGCTATTTTGCACATCCCTTTCAAGATTTCAAGATTTTCTAAGGTTCATTGACATATCATATACAAAACTACGGTGCAGGTATGCAATGAATGAAAGACTTGGGTCACAGGTTCCTCAACAGCGAATTAGAAGACATCTATGAATATGTGTGTACCTCCACCATTAAACTGTCATATTCTGCACATTTCTTAAACTATCTACACAAATAAGAGTATAATTAATGTGTATAATATCAGTTCAAATAAGTGCTTCAACATAGTTAACATTGCAGGAAAGCAATATATTAAACGTTAAGTACTTTGTCAGGCTTAATATTTATCTGTAGATAGACACCCCCAAAGCTTTTTTCTTATTTGAAACAAGACCTTAACCTAAAGTATTCTTTAATGTGTTAATAAAGGTTAATTAGTTTGTCTGTTTTGCACATCCTACTATTAATATCTTTGTACATCCAGCACTAAACTGTTTTATTGTAGAGATCACTTAAAGTATCTTCTTGATTTTTTTATATTCTATATTGCTATCATTGACCTTCTACTTTCCCCCTATGAAAATATGTACTCTTAATATCTTTTTCATCAAATAACATTATTCAACAAAAAAAACATTATTCAACAAAGATAATTCAATAACGTGCTTTAACCACTAGGTGGTGCACACAAGGTACACATAGCATACTAATAATAACTTTGTATTATTAGTTTAGGACATTTATGTATGTATAACATCTGAAGATGTGTAGTTTTATTCATGTTTTTACATAATTTGACAGGATATTACTATACTATTTCTCATGTTTTACTTCTACACATTAATATCTGATTTGTAAAACATCACAGAGAGAAAGGCATATCCGTCATTTAATGGTAAGCTATTGAACTTGTGATTCCATAGATGTGTCACCCATCACCCAAAACCCCTGACTATTCTTTCAACTCAGTATTTACATTCTTATATTCAAAGAAAATCAGTAATATCTTTAAAAATTACAAGTCCTTTTCTATCAGCTGCGCACCGTTATGGTGTAAATATAACCTATCTACCAATTGTATGAAATATAAAAGTCAGCCGAATTACTATTGATACTGCAAGGAGACGTATTTTGTGAAAAGAAATGCAAGATGTTGTTTAATTATTGATATATCTATGATCCACGTCACATATTCAGTTTTGGCGGCAGTTCTTCAAGTTTGTCCAGAAGTCTTCTCATCAGGGCTCTATAAATAAAGAACTACGGCAGATACGTAATATTTAATGCAGCCGGACCGTGTCTTACAATGCCGTTATGTTATGACTTCCAAAAAGAAAAGCAAGAACACTCGGAAATAAAGTTTTTTTTTTTTTGAGATTTCATATCACATTAACATCATATCCCAACATGCATTGCGGCTAAAACATCCAATCAACGAGCTTTAAGCTGAGGATCTTGGGTAATCTGTTCAGTGGGTTTTAGGTGTATATCGTTCAAAATGACCCTTATAGGCCTACGTCTGTTACCGGTGACTTTATTTACGGCTAAAAGGCATGCTAAAAAGCCCAAGATAGAATAGAATATAATTAAACGAATAAATACAAACAAGGATAATTGTGTGTTATTGTTGAGTAAATAACAGTGTGTTATTTAGAAAAGAATAACAAATTAGAAGGAAAAAAAGATTTTAAAAAATCCAGATTTCAGTATTTTGAGGCTCTAAGCCACATTTATTTTCCTCACAGACAGGAAAGAAAGTCCGACATTATACGATTTAAAATAAAATAAAATAAATAAAAGATAAAACACTGGGATTTAATTTACGTTAGAATAAATAGAATGGTTTTGAATAATAGATGAGAGTAAAATCTATGTCACTTTACAGCCCCGCCCACTTTTGGGGAAACCAACGCTGTCATTTGAACGGCGATCAAGCCTGAAGCCACAGAGATCTTCTGTTACTGTCCTTTATTCTTAGAGGAAGTACAGAAACACGTAACTCTGGATTTGTTTTAATGTTTGAGGTGCAATAAACGACAAAGCAGCTTTTTGGCATGTTAAAACTTTTATTTTCTGCCTCGCTCATGAGAGTAAGAGCTGGCGAAATTACAGCCTCGCCTACTGATTTCAAATGTGTGCTCTAAAATGATATTTATAAATGACTATTATCATTATTATAAGCAAGACAATAAATGGCAAAGATATGTAGAAAATAAACGTATTTGAGATACGTTCATAACAAACGTAACGTGGGAGAAAATATGTTTCTAGAAGATATGTAGAAAATAAACGTATTTGAGATACGTTCATAACAAACGTAACGTGGGAGAAAATACGTTTCTAGCTAAATGTAATTGAGAATGCAGTTTAGTTCTGTGGGAACGTAATTTTTAGGAGACAGGGTTGGATATAGAGCCAGATGCTGTGGTAATGCACGGATGTAGCTCATTACGGATATCACCGGTGGATAACGATTCAATGGATTTCCAACATTTTCCAGGATTATTCAGATTCTTTGTGGTTACTGACAGATAGTACTTTGATTTAGCACTTTTGATATGTGAAGTGAAGCTATTTCTTAGCTGCCTAAAACGCAGCCATTCTACCTCTGAGCCTGATTTCCTAGCCTTTGCCCAGGCCTTCTTTCTCTCATGAAGGAGACTGGACAGCTCAGCAGAAAACCAAGGATTGTCTCGTCCCTTTAATCTAAATTTACGCAGGGGTGCATGTCTATCAATGATCTCCATAAAACCAAGATAAAAATAAGACCATGCAGTTTCTACATCAGCACACAGGTCGATTTTTCCCCAATCAAAATCCAACAGATCATGCACAAAACCCTGCTCCACAAAATGTTTTTTGTCTCTCTTAATGATAATGCAAGGTGTAACCTTTTGGACCTTAGTGTCCCTAATTGTGGCTACAACACAGTGATCACTCAGATCATTTGCAAATACTCCCACAGATGAGTATTTATGGGGAACATTAGTTAGAATGAGATCAATTAGGGAGGATTTATTAGGGGACTTAATGTTAGGACGAGTAGGACTGTCAACAATCTGAGTAACATTTAAAGACATACAAAGGTTTTTTAAATCCTCTGACACTGCAGTTAACCAGTCCCAGTAAAATCTCCAAGTAGCACTATTTCCTTGTAGTCTAGTTGTAATAAAATATTTGCTAGTGAAGACAAGGATTCTTTGACAGCTGAGGGGTATCTGTAACAACTCACTACCATGACCTGTTGACCCTTTGCCACTTCTATATTTATGGCTAAAAATTCAAATTGCTTACTGATGGATTTGGAAAGTAATGTGGTTACACTGAACTTATTCTTAACATAAATGGCAACGCCACCACCTTTATTAGGCCGGTCGGTACGATACACATTATAACCATTTAAGGCAATGTCAGAGGCCAAAGTAGATTTGTTTAGCCATGTTTCTGATAAAACAATGACGTCAGCGTCAGTCGAGCTTGCCCAGATGCGGACAAAATCTAGTTTACCTAACAGATTGCGCACATTCAAGTGGATGAAACCCAACCCAGACCTAGCTTTAAAATCAGCAGGAGTAGCGATCTGACAACTACTACTGGGCGGACCAGGGTTAGGTTGTACATTTCCTGACAGTAATAACAACAACAAAAACAGGCATATTTTCCTCTTAAACGACACACATACACCGTCATCTACTCTAGAATCAACAGCAAAGTCTGTTGAAGTGTGATTAGAGCTTAAGAAACAGTCCTGAAGAACCATCATAGCAGGCAAACAAAAAAGACAAACATTTTGTCGAGCAGATTGTCCGCGACAAGGCAACCTGCAATTGTTTGTGCAGCACATCTGAACCTCCGCAGGGGATGCCCACCGCGGGTAGCAGAACATACCTGAATCCAGTAGACCTCTTAGGATTACTAGAGATCTTCCCACATTCCAAAACAGCCAACAGGCACAGCAGAAACACGACATGTGCCATTCTCCGATGTTCCCCGGGCAACAACCCTCCTCCTCAGCCACACCGCAGCCAGGAAAGGTGGAAAAGCAAGCCCCAGCTGTGGCAAATCCTCCTCCGCACAGAAGCACACGCCCGACGGGAGAAGGCCCCAGCCCGAAGCGTGGAGCCACTCCGTCTCTCCGCGACGTCCTCGGGGCAAAATCCTTCTCCGCACAGCCGTACTCCACAGTTGGAGCAGGCCTCCGCAGACCACAGACACCAGACAGGTGGAAGCAGGCAGCAGCCGGTTGAGCCGCTCCGTCTCCTCGCTCCGTCTCCGTCGGGGGGAAAACACCCAAGCACAGCCGCACTCAACAGGTGGGAGTGGGCCTCCGCAGACAACAGGACAGGACCAACAGCGACACGGTCTCAACACGAGTGACGAGCTGCAGGTGAGCTTTAACCAAGTTAGATCCTAAGAAACCGGCTGGCCTGGACAACGTAGAACCTTTCTTTTTAAAGATAGCTGCAGATTTTATTGCTCCACCTCTCACTACTCTTTTTAACCTCTCCCTCAGCACAAACACAATTCGAAAATTGTGGAAGTCAGCGTATGTCCTGCCTTTGCTAAAAGGAGAGGAGGCCACCTTATTAAATAACTATAGGCCAATCTCTAAGTTGTCAGTTCTGGCTGAGGTTCTTGAACGCTTAGTGAGTGAACAGGTAACAGGTGTTTTTATGTACAAATGACATCCTGTCTAAACATCAGTCAGGCTTCAGAAAGCAACACAGCACCATCACTGCCACAATGAAAGTGGTGAATGATGTGGCAAGTATTTTAGATAATAAGCAGAGCTGTGCAGCTCTATTTATTGACCTTTCCAAGGCATTTGACACCGTCGATCATCGCATTTTAAAGCAGAGGCTAGCCAGTATAGGCATGTCCAGTGGTTTGTGAACTGAAAGGTCCCAATGTGTTCATTTTGATGGGCTGTCTTCTGAGTGGTTGAACATTGCAAATGGTGTTCCCCAAGGTTCTGTTTTAGGTCCACTTTTATTCTCCATCTACATCAACAGTTTAGGTGAAAATGTCGATGAAGCTACTTTACATTTTTATGCGGATGATACCGTGATGTACTGTGCAGGTCCCTCCATTAAGGAGGCTGGTGTTAAATTACAGGCTGTTTTTAACATTATTCAGACTCAGCTCTCTGAGTTAAAGCTTCTTTTAAATGTTGAGAAAACCAAGGTAATGCTATTTTCTAAAGCTAAAAAGACACCAGAGCCTGTTTTAGATATTGTAACTACGCAAGGAATAAAACTTGAAGTGGTTACCTGTTACAAATACCTTGGTATCTGATATGATGATTGTCTCACTTTTAAACTTCATGTCAATAACCTGCTTAAAAAGCTGAGGGTTAGGCTAGGTTTCTTCTACAGGAACAAGTCCTGTTTCTCGCTTGAAGCCAGGAAAAGGCTAGTCACTGTGACCTTTTTACCTCTGTTGGACTATGGTGATTTGGTGTATATGAATGCACCTGCCAATTGCCTGGTCAAGTTAGATGCTGCGTATCACAGTGCACTAAGATTTGTGACAAACTGTAAAGCATTAACACATCACTGTGTACCCTGTATGCAAGGGCTGGTTTGCTTTCACTAACTGTACGGAGGCTCAGTCACTGGTACATTTTTATATACAAAGCCATGTTAGGGAAACTTCCATCTTATATCTGCTCCCTGATCTCACGGAAAATTGTAATTGGCTACTGCCTGAGATCGAATGCTGTTGTTTTATTAAATGTGCCAACTGCTAGGACTGTCTTAGGGAAGACAGTCTGGTACCACTAAATGTTTTTAAAGCTTGGTTGGATGTTACTCAATCGGAAGCTATTGGTACCTGTTTATGTGGATAATTATGTAAATGATGCTGTATGATGTCCTTTTGTTGTTCTATTTATGTTTTTATGTTTCATGTGGAACTACTTGAGCAGGTCTCCCTTGAAAAAGAGATCAATGATCTCAATGGGATTCATCTGTATAAATAAAGGTTTGAAATTAAATTAAATTAAATGTTAATTGATAAGCCTGAAACATGCACTTGTCAAGGTTCAGAGGCAAATATGGCAGTAGCCATCGATCACCTTACATTACATTACATTGCATTTAGCTGACGCTTTTATCCAAAGCGACTTACAATAAGTGCGTTCGACCAACAAGATACAAACTTGAAGAAAACAGAATCATATAAGTACATCAGGTTTCATAGAGCTAAAACATTTCAAGTGCTACTCAACTGGCTTTAGATAAGCCAGACCTTTATTAGTATATAAGTGCTTTGTTAGTAATTATATCGCTCGAAGTGGAGTCGAAATAGATAAGATATACTTTATTGATCCTAAGTTGGAAACATTTACGTTACATCAGCATGTGTAAAAGTTGTAAATATGCAGTTGTAGTTAATATTCATCCCGCTTTCGTCTCATTAGTATGCATAAAAAGTGACAGGTCACACCTCCCCCAATTATGCAAATGAGCTAAGTCCCGCTTCCCCTTTGTTCGAGGTGTGAGATCCCAAGTGGGTGTGATATCCCAAGTAGGTGTGAGATCCGTCGATAGGAGGGGTGTGATGTGTATTCACAGGTGTGAAAAGCCCCCACTGTTGCGCCTTATGGTGTATAATAAAAAATAATAAAAAGATGCTGTTTCAATCACATTAGTATGCACAAAAAGTGACAGGTGGGCCCGCCCCCAAGTGTGTGTGTGTGTGTGTGTGTGTGTGTGTGTGTGTGTGTGTGTGTGTGTGTGTGTGTGTGTGTGTGTGTGTGTGTGTGTGTGTGTGTGTGTGTGTGTGTGTGTGTGTGTGTGTGTGTGTGTGTGTGTGTGTGACGGTCTCCCCTAACCCCTGCTGTGGACCGGGGCTACATCAAATCTTATTTTAGCCCCTAAAGAAAAGCCCACCATAAACATAATAATAAAAAATAGTATTGATGTATGTTACCACTTTCCTTCTTCATCACACAGCCCCTTTCTTACGGGAATCTAAGCTAACATCTACTCTCGTCTCAAAGCCTCCTTCCTTCTGCGGTGATGCAGGCAAATGCTGCCCCTCTCTACTATACTAAAGTCACCATACAAACTTTATTGTCCTATCTAAATTAGATTAAGGTTTTAATATGATTTGTGTTAATTAGTTTACTAGCTATGAGGAAGTCTTTGTCTACATTGCAAGGATTAGACTGATGGTTGTAATTTTGACCATTGACCTGGCTAAGGGTTTATAAGGATATCTAGTTTCTACAGCAAGAGAAAGGTGATGATAAACCACCCTGGTATTTCTTCTCTGCGTTTTCCTGACCTGGATCTGATCCTGAAAAACTCTGGTAAGTACTTCATATAATTATTAAATGTTGTATGTTGTGTGTTAAATAACCTCTGTGTATATTGTATTTATTGTGTATTAGCACTATGATTCATAAGGGTTTTTAAGTTTTGGGGAGACTGTTAACTAATGTTGAAGTACTTTAGTGGAAGGGATGGAGTCTCAAACAGTGTCTGTTAAGGTGTGTGCGTGTGTGTGTGTGTGTGTGTGTGTGTGTGTGTGTGTGTGTGTGTGTGTGTGTGTGTGTGTGGGTGTGTGTGTGTGTGTGGGGGGGGTGACTGTGTGAGCCTGGCCCTGCCCCTCCTCCCCCCTTCCTGCCATCTTATCACTAGACAGACAGATGTAATTTAAAAACACTTACCTTACACTCATATTTGTTCTCTCTAAAACACAGTGTCTGTAAAGGGGGGGGGAGATTGTCTCCCCCTTCCTGCCATCTCTCTCTGTTTCTGCTGACGTGTAAAATATACAAAATAACATTTTATATACTTACTCTCTTGTTAAAAGGTGATGAAGTTTGCAGCGTAAGCCAGCCATCAGTGTTCTAGTTTTAAGGTTTTGCATACCTCAAAGTGTGTCTAAAAGTATCTTGGCAAGAGAAAAATGTTATTTTACCACAACGTTACTTTTTTCATATTTTTTCAACATACTGTGATATTTTGTTTTTGTCTTTCTCTCCTTCTTCCATTATATTTTTGAAAAACTACATAGTGATTTTTAGCAAAATACAACATGCAACTAATACATTATACAATATTACGACTTTTTGCGATATTTTCAACACAATATACTTGTACCTTTTTTTTTTTTTTGTAGGGCTTCAAGATATTTTGCATGTCATGCATAAACACGGTGTCATCTTTCTCGAAACTGACGTGCTGTCCGTTTTACAAAGAAGTTATTTTTCTGCTTCTTCATCCTCTGAATTTGAACCACAACTTGTCCACTGGAGTCAGACCTTTTTGAACTATTTTCTTAACAGCAATGGAAAAAGGAGAGAAAGACAACAGTATGTTGAAAAATATGAAAAAAGTAAGGTTGTGTTAAAATAACATGAAAGAAATCAAAGTAAAGCATCTAAAAACATATATTTAGAAAAGGAATGTTAGTCAAGTCAAGTTACCAAGACTGCATTGTTTCATCGAAACAGTGTTAAAATCACAAACTTGCCTTTTAGAGTCACAGTCTTTTAAGAAAATAAAAGTTTTACACAGTGACTGACATTCTGTATGGGGGTTTCACACCTGAGCTGCTGCAGGGGGGACGTTGAAAAGGGGATGAGTATGTCTGGCTCTCGGGGGGATGGTGTGTTAAGAGTCACAGTCTTAACGAAAATCTGTTCAGAAAAAGTACTTAACTTTCTACCAGTTGTAAAGTTGTCATACATAAAAATTCTGTTTTGTTAAGAGCTACCAAAACATAGTAAACATCGCAATTATTCCCAAATAAACTGGGAATGGGGACACTGATAACATATTTTAATGTTTAATTTTCTTCAGGGCTACCGTAGTGCACATTGATGAACACTTTAAAACAAAAATAATGCTTACAAGTGTAAATGAGCCGGATTTTAGCTTTGAGCTAATTTCCATCTGTAGTCCCGTCCCATACAGCATATAAGAACATGACATTTATATATATATATACAGCAAAAATAAAATACATGATATGCAGAAAGAGCATGAGCAGCATACAAGCATTTACCACATGGCAGTACAATGTAGCAGCTATGATATATAAAGTGCAAGATAAGATAAAAGCAATACATAAAGTGCAAGAGGAGATACCCCTGTGTTAAAGTGCATTTATTTAGCAGTGATTACACGTCTGTTTGTTGCTCAACCATTCTTTAAGTTGACATTTAAAAATATTGAGAGCGGGACAATCCCGTATCTCAGTTGGGGGGCTATTCCACAATGAGCTGCCTGTTAGGCTCTTAACACCCCATGGCCCTGCAGTCAGCATGAGGCTGTAAAAGTACAGAAAAGCAGGCAGGCAGGGGGGTTGAGAGATGACTATGTATTAGAGAGCCTGAGGAGACACATTTTACCGCCCATGCCTGACTGTTTATCTGTGCGTTTTCAACTGTACACAATACAACACAAAAATGTCCAGTGCTGTTAAGAAAATAGTTCAAAAAGGTCTGACTCCAGTGGACAAGTTGTGGTTCAAATTCAGAGGATGAAGAAGCAGAAAAATAACTTGTTTGTAAAACGGACAGCACGTCAGTTTCGAGAAAGATGACACCGTGTTTATGCATGACATGCAAAATATCTTGAAGCCCTACAAAAAAAAGAAAAAAGGAAGTATATTGTGTTGAAAATATCGCAAAAAGTCGTAATATTGTATAATGTATTAGTTGCATGTTGTATTTTGCTAAAAATCACGATGTAGTTTTTCAAAAATATAATGGAAAAGGAGAGAAAGACAAAAACAAAATATCACAGTATGTTGAAAAAATATGAAAACAGTAACGTTGTGTTAAAATAACATTTTTCTCTTGCCAAGATACTTTTAGACACACTTTGAGGTATGCAAAACCTTAAAACTAGAACACTGATGGCTGGCTTATGCTGCAAACTTCATCACCTTTTAACAAGAGAATAAGTATATAAAACGTTATTTTGTACATTTTACACATTTTCGGCAGGAAGGGGGGAGACAGTCTTCCCCCCCCCCCTTTACAGACACTGTGTTTTAGAGAGAACAAATATGAGTGTAAGGTAAGTGTTTTTAAATTACATCCCCCCTCTGTCCAGTGATAAGATGGCAGAAAGGGGGGAGGAGGGGCAGGGCCAGGCTCACACAGTCACCCGCCCACACACCCACAACCTCACACACACACCCACACCCTCACACACACCCACACACACACACACACACACACACACACACACACACACACACACACACACACACACACACACACACACACACACACACACACACACAAACACACACACACACACACACACACACACACACACACACACACACACACACACACACACACACACACACACACACACACACACCTTAACAGACACTGTTTGAGACTCCATCCCTTCCACTAAAGTACTTCAACATTAGTTAACAGTCTCCCCAAAACTTAAAAACCCTTATGAATCATAGTGCTAATACACAATAAATACAATATATACACAGAGGTTGTTTAACACACAGGAAAATGCAGAGAAGAAATACCAGGGTGGTTTATCATCACCTTTCTCTTGCTGTAGAAACTAGACATCCTTATAAACCCTGAGCCAGGTCAATGGCTCAAAAAAAATTACAACCATCAGTCTAATCCTTGCAATGTAGACAGAGACTTCCTCATAGCTAGTAAACTAATTAACACAAATCATATTAAAACCTTAATCTAATTTAGATAGGACAACAAAGTTTGTATGGTGACTTTAGTATAGTAGAGAGGGGCAGCATTTGCCTGCATCACCGCAGAAGGAAGGAGGCTTTGAGACGAGAGTAGATGTTAGCTTAGATTCCCGTAAGAAAGGGGCTGTGTGATGAAGAAGGAAAGTGGTAACATACATCAATACTATTTTTTATTATTATGTTTATGGTGGGCTTTTCTTTAGGGGCTAAAATAAGATTTGATGTAGCCCCGGTCCACAGCAGGGGTTAGGGGAGACCGTCACACACACACACACACACACACACACACACACACACACACACACACACACACACACACACACACACACACACACACACACACACACACACACACACACACACACACACACACACACTTGGGGGCGGGCCCACCTGTCACTTTTTGTGCATACTAATGTGATTGAAACAGCATCTTTTTTTTATTTTTTTTATTTTATTATACACCATAAGGCGCAACAGTGGGGGCTTTTCACACCTGTGAATACACATCACCCCCCTCCTATCGACGGATCTCACACCTATTTGGGATATCACACCCACTTGGGATCTCACACCTCGAACAAAGGGGAGGCGGGACTTAGCTCATTTGCATAATTGGGGGAGGTGTAACCTGTCACTTTTTTATGCATACTAATGAGATGAAAGTGGGATGAATATTACTACTAGTGGTGTTTATTTGTAAATCATTTAGTATAATCACACAAATTCAGTTTTTTATATTTAATAATTCTGTGTTCTTTATTTATTGATTGTTCAATTCCCTCACAAGGTCGGAGATGAAAAACCTGGGTCGCAGGTTCCTCAACAGTGCATTACAAGACATCTATCAATATGTGTGTATACTCCTCCATTAAACTGTCATATTCTGCACATTTCTTATACTATCTACATACATCTTATAAGAGTATAATACATATTTACAATATCAGCTAAAATAAGTGCTTAAACATACAGTAGTCAGCATTAAAGGAAAGCAATATATTAGCACTTTGTCAGGCTTAATATGTATACCCCCAAAGCTTTTTTCTTATTCAAAATAAGACCTTAACCTAAAGTATACTTTAATGTTTAAATAAAGCCTTATTAGTTTGTCTGTCTGTGTCTCCTATTAATATCTAATAATACAAATAATACATTTCAATAACATGCTTTAACCAGCAGGTGTCCCTTTCTATCAGCTGTGCACCGTTATGGTGCACAGTACATATACCAATATACCGATTGGATCAAATATAAAAGTCAGCCAAATTAGTATTGATACTGCAAGGAGACGTATTGTGTGAAGAGAAATTAAAGATTTTTTTTGATTGCTGATATATTTATGATCCACGTCACATATTCAGTTTCGGCAGCAGTTGTTCCTGTTTTTCTAGAAGTCTTCTCATCAGGGCTCTATAAATAGCGAACTACGGCAGATATGTAATATTTAATGCAGCCGAACCGTGTATTACAATGCCGTTATGTGATGAACTTCAAAGAGAAAAGCAAGAAAACTCGGAATAAAGTATTATTTTATTTTTTAAAGATGTTTTCGGATTTCCCATCAACAGGAAGTCCTGTTAACTATAATGTCCGTGCGCAACAATACCCCGACCCATAGATCCGCGGGTGAATAATAATCACCACATTACACACATCCCTTCACATTTAAATTTAAATTTACATTAAAGTATTTCGTGAGGCCTTCTAAAATGTTTTTAAATACAATTAGGGTTGTAGTTAAAGAGTTTGTAAATGATTGCGTTGCACAATCGCACAACGGCACGTCCATTAATTCCACAACCACACACATGGATTAACATCGATTTAATACCTTAATGTAGCCTTTGTTTCTGCTAAAAGAGGTGTCGACCAGCTGGGGCAACAAGAAAATCGGCGAGATCGAGTGTGACTATTAAAAAATAAATAATTATTATATTAATATTGAAAATAACAACCGACCGTCAGGGTAGCATTTGCCGGGGCACGTTCTCATGGGGTCTATTATCAACGCTATGGGAGGTCTATGAAGGTCTATGGGACGGGACGCCCTGCCCGTTGAAAACTGACTTCCAAGGGGTACCCTGTATGTAATAGAGTGACGGGGAGGGGCCCTGACCGTCCGTCAATATGTGACGGGTTGGGAGTGAGAACGTGTTGTTCACTGACATGTTTTACAAATGCATTGTGTAACATCATAATTTGTGTGAGCAGTGAATAAACTAGAATGGAACCTACAAATGACATCAGACCACACTTAATGCTCAGTTTTTATACAAATGTAATGAAATAGTCCAGTAATCAATTGAGAGGATGAATTTTCCTGCTACCACTGGGTGTCTCTGAAACCAATTTTAGAAACGGTACAAAACACTGAACAATATTAAAAAAGCACAAAATGCCATAATGAATGCTAGCTGAAATATATGTCATTTTGTGTGCATTTCGTATAGCTGCCGATCATTCTGAACTTTGTGTAAAGCATCTTGCAAAGCACCACCTGTTTTACCATTACTTCAGAAAATACGCTCTTCAACACTGTTTATAAGAGTCATTTGTATGTACATTTATTCATTAGCTTTTCCTAACCCCAACACACATATCCCAATTTTGAATTAATAAAGTATATCTTATCTTATATTATCTTAAGATTTACAAAGCCTGTTCCTATTATTTTTCTCGATGGGGATACTTTCCTTAGCATACTGCATGTCGCACACTTTAAACACTTGCGCAGTGTGTACATTTCAACCATGCAGTGTTGCACATGGCAGCTGTGATCTCACTGAAAGACACATGTAGCAGCAACGATCGTTTGTGGTACCAAATCATTACCGACTGCTCGACTAACCCACTAATGGCGCATTTCCACTGCAGCGGGTAGCCCCGTTTAAGCGTCCTTAATCGTCCTTAAGCGGTCAGGCCTTTCCATATAGCGTAGCACCGGCTAGCGGGTACTTTTTCCCTCTTTTTCCGGCCCCATAAAATCGTGGTTCAATCAGGCCAGGACCAGGGCTGAACTAGTGACGACAACACTCTCGACTGCTGATTCGTCAGAGAGAATCGTCACAAGATCGCGCACAAGATCATCCCTAGCGTCGCATATATATCTAGAAACAAGCGTGCAGCATTTTTATACACAGCATTTTTGTAAACGGAGGAGCTACAAAAATGGCAACGTCAAAGAAAAGCACATCTTGGTCAACCAAGGAGGTGACGACGTTCCTACATCTCATTGGCCAAAAAAAAGCCGATCGCCATGCCTACACTGCGTTGCTACCCCAGGTCCTAAACTGTAATGGCAATGCGCCACGGCCTCGGACGGCCAACGAGGCTGCCCGAGGCCTGAGCGAGGACGCTTAGGGACGCTTAAACGGGGCTACCCCGCTGTAGTGGAAATGTGCCATTAAACACTATAGTGTTGATTCACTTCAAAAGCAAAAAAAACATGTAAAACTGTCATTGTTGAGTGCGGTGGTCACTGGCGCAACTGCAGAAAGGCCTGGACGCTAGCGTAGGTACGTAGCCAAGAAGCCGATAGTTTAGTGTGTAAACTGTAAAGTGTCCATGGTTCTACACTTTTGGACCATTATGAGTGGTACCTCCCGTTCGCCTCCCCTGTCATACTCCAATGTAACGGAAAAACAACCAAAGAAAAACTAAATAGTAATATAAAAATGTAATAATAAAATGTCTCCACTGATCTATGATGTAAGTGTGATTTATGTATGATTCCAATCGCTTTTTAAAGTCAAAATCAGCCAATTTGCCGAGCTCCGCTACAACTACAGGTAGCGATGAGAAGTGAGGCAGGGACGAGCTCTGCCTCTCGTAAGCCCATAGTAACTTAATGGAGCACGGCACTAATTTAGCGTGGGCACTTATTTTGTGAGCGCGCTCAAGCCAGTTACTGTGGGGTGAGGTGAGGCACAGATGAGCTCTGCCTCACCTCAGAATGTGTCACCCCACATAAACTGGCTGGAAAGCGGGCACTAAGCGCATGCCTGTTACCATCTCACTGTAGGTCACCAATGTAATGTTTGTAGATCCCTTTATTACATTTATCCTCGCCATCCATAGTCTCTAAATAACTTATTTAACGTATATATGATATTTAGGCTCGCTGGTCTCATCATATAACGGCAATGAAAAAAGCAGCAGGAGAGGCAGCCATAACCTCTGCCGCACTGAAGGGGGCGCACGTGAGCCCACAGGTTCTTGTTGCTACTGTTATTCTACGCAGAGACGGATAGACACAAACAACAAACTAGGCTTTTTAAACTACAGGAAGATAAGGAGGACTTTTACAAAAAACGAATAGAGATTGTTGTCCAGAAGGAGAGCATGGACTTCATCTTCAAGTCAAGGTAAGACCACAATTGTAATGAAAATGGGATCTTTCTAAGAAAGAACAATCCAATATTTGGATTTTGGGTATCCTTTTGTTGAACGGTCTGTTTAAAATGAATCGAAGCATCAGACTAAAAAAGCTTTTGAAAATAACCGAATATTTTGATTAAGGTCAAAATATAATATTTGTAAATCTGACTCAGTGCCTCACCAACCATGAACCTCACCGCACGTCACTGCCCGGTACTCACGGTGCATTCAGACATACTGAACATTGGAATGCACTTATTAAATCGAAATAGCACAAGGACAGAAGTACATGATTTAAGAGACAGCACATTGTTCTACTAGCTTAGTTACGCTAGTAGAACAAGTAACTTAGCTTATTAATTCAGCAAACTATTAACCCATGAATGCGATAAAAATATGTCAGGCCTTAAGTTTGAACCCCCCCCACCCCCTTGTCTTCAGAGTTCTGCAGAAGCTCAGTTTAGCTACAAGATACATGCGTTTCAGTGAGTGATACGTTTCGCACCTGTCACTCAGCATGCATCAGTTAGCCGTTAGCTTGTTAGCAGACAGTGCAGCAGGGTTTGTGTTTTTTCTGGATCTTTCTGATACCTGGCCCCCCGCGTCTCTCTTTCCGTCTGTCTCCGACTCCCTCTGCATGGCCCACGCTTCCAGTGGCTGAACTTCCTGTTGAACTGCTGCGCTGCTTCTCCTCCACGCAAGTGTCCTCACTGTTGTCTTCCTCCTCGATGATGACCAGCTCTGCCCTCAGGGAGCTCTCAAACTCGTGTCCCCACCCGCTGTCGTCCTGAGCCATCTTGAAGCCCATGAAGACAGCTGTGATTGGCTCAGTGGTGTCAATGGCGTTGAGGATGGTGTAGTGGGTGTCGTCTCCGTAGAGGGGGGAGGGCATTCGGTCAGAGGGGGGGGGGGCAGTGTACATGGCAGTGGAGGGTCTGTGATAGGAGGCGGGGCTGCAGCTATACAGTTCTTCTTCGTCTACACTGATGTAGTCACTAAGAGGAATATGATTGGCTGGAGTGTAGGAGAGCTGTGGTTGGTAGGCAGACACTGCTTCCTGCTCATGTGACCTCGGAGGAGGGCAGTCTCTGGCTCTGCCTCCATTCACCACTCTATTGCTTCTAACAATGCTGGTTTTGTGGTGGCTAGCAGGCCGATCTCCCTGAACAAGGTGACTGTTTCTCACGTTGTGCGAATTGTGGTGACAGTCCTTCTGGTTACCATCGTGATCTCCCATCCCCTTGTGGCTTCTATGGCGATGACCTTCCCTCATGTTGCTTTTGTTGTTTCTGTCTTCATGCCATCTGTAATGGCTCTCATAACTGCTGCTATGATCTGCCACTGCTTTTTCCGAACACTTCCCCTTGCAGTCTTTCTCAGTCATGTTGTCCCTGACGGGATGGATCCCATAATATCCTCGCTGGTCTCTCAGGTCAAACCTCTCTTCTTCCCCTATCCGCTGTTGGTGGTTGGAGAAGCTTCTGCTGTGGTTTAGGTGGACATGTTGCTGATTTACTTGTCGATGCATTGTGGCGCTTCTAAGCAAATATTCCACCTCGTTGGCTATCAGCTCCAACACACAGCCTTGATCATGGGACCCCTTAAGATAGAAAGGAATATAGGTAATTATTAGGAGAACACAATGAGTGATCAATAACAAAAGTGGAAAAAGCAGGTAGTAGGTAGTTCATTGGCCAAGTCATGCCTCTAAGTTATTCACAATGCTGTAGTAAGACTGGTCATTGGAACAATACAAAAAGTCCCATAAATCCCATTGTGGCTACCTTGCATTTACTTATAGTTGATTTAAGAATGAATCTTAGGGTTTATGTACTTTCTAAGCATTCCATTGTCTTGCTCCAGCACACTTTTTGTTTATTTGTACGTACATTAAACCTCAAGTCAAAACTCTGCTATTTGTCCCCTAAACTAGGCTTTCATGAAAGGAGTTTGTATTTGCCTTTAGTGACCTCCTTTAAATATCTACTAAAAACTATTCTTCATAAACTCTCAAGTCAATGTATTCATAATTACTGTATAGCCTGTAACTTTTTCACTTCCACTCATACTGCACCAATCTGTTTTGCTTTCAAGCTTTTTAAAAGATGCTTTTCAAAAGTGTTACATGAATGCGGGTTATTATTTAATAATACCTCTTTTGAATTCAAGGCAAAAACACACTTCCTGCCGTCGTCGTAAACCTTGAGCCCGGCCTGCTTGCTTAGCTCCTCAGCAGGAATGGCAGCAGTAGAGAGCACCGTGCTCTTCCCGGTCTTCAGGTCTTTGGTCACACTGATCTCCATGGCAAACAGAGCTGGGACTCAGAAGAAGGACAGGCACAGTTAGTAATATCACTTTATGTTGGCCAAACCTCATCTGAATAAATGATGACACTGCAAACATTTTAATTGCTAAGGTTGAAAGCTTGATACAGTTGCTAACTGTTTCTAACGGTTGCTTATGGTTGCTAACTGTTTCTAACGGTTGCTTACGGTTGCTAACTGTTGCTCACTGTTTCTAACGGTTGCTTACTGTTTCTAACCGTTGCTCACTGTTTCTAATCGTTGCTTATTGTGGCTATTTGTTGCAACTAGGGCCGGGACTTTAACGCGTTAATTAAGATGAATTAATTACACAAAAATTAACGCATTTTAATCGCACTTATTTTTTGCAACGCGGAACGTTTCTCACTGGATGAGTTTCAGGGGTACCGATTATACTGGAGCACCAACTAACGTTCATGACTTCAAACAACAACAAACCACAGTGAACAATAGTCAAACATGAACGAACAAGCTGATGAGACCGCTTTGGTTGGCCCCGTGGATGGGACATTTTGTTTTAAAAAACGGACGGATGGAAGCATCGATAAGAGCACGGTTGTTTGCAAATTATGCAAAAAGGAATTTTCATATCACCGCAGCACATCAAGCCTCAAGTATCACCTCAATGCAAAACCTATAGCAGCTAGCGTGGAAGCTAGCGTGGACGTTAGCCCGACTCGGAGTACAAGGACCCACACCCAATTTGCATTGATCAAACAGTGGCCTATGCAACAGAGAGATTTTATTTTTCATCAGGATATTGAAAGAATAAGAGGGATTGAGGTCAATCACTGGCACTTTTTTATTTTATTTTAAATGGTACAGTACACTTTATGTTGAACTATTTATTATGTTGTTGGTGCAACTGGCACTTTATGTTGAACTGTTTATTGTTTTGGCCAAGGTTATTGAGAGAGTTGGACTGAAATGTATTAGATTTTTTGTTGGTAAATCAACAAAGTCTGTTATGGCCTCTGAAGCAACAGAGAGATGTTTTCTAATAGTCAGGGTTTCCAATGTTCTGAATGTACTTGAAAGTATTGTGTTTTACTTAAAAAACAAAGTGTTATAGTTTACAGAAGGTCTATCTAACTATAGGCTACCTGAATCTCTGAAATGTACTATATTCCTAAATAAGCTATTGCTACACTTTATGGCAAAAATTGCACTTTGCTGTTGGTCTTGGTTAAGTACCACCTTGAAAAAAATAAACAATGTTTTGTTGCTTAAGCTTATGTATTCAGTCATTATTCAATGGTATACTAAAATCCATGTGAAAAAAATTGCTTCTCACTGTTCTCAGGTCAAATATTTATATGTGATTAAAAATGCGATTAATTGCGATTAATTAATTACAAAGCCTGTAATTAATTAGATTAATTTTTTTAATCGAGTCCCGGCCCTAGTTGCAACCTGTTGCAACATTTTTCAACCTGTTGCTAACTGTTTCTAACGGTTGCTTATGGTTGCTCACTGTTGCTTATTGTGGCTATCTGCTGCTTACTATTGCTAACTGTTGCTTACTGTTGCTAATTGTTGCTAACTGTTGCTTACTGTAGCTTACTATTGCTAACTGTTGCTTACTGTTGATCTGTTGCTAATTGTTGCAAACTGTAGCTTACTGTTGATATGTTGCTAATTGTTGCGTACTTTTGCAAACTGTTGCTTACTGTGGATCCTAATTGTTGCTAACTGTTGCTTAATGTTGCTTACTATTGCTACTTTTGCTTACTGTTGATATGTTGCTAATTGTTACTTATTGTTGCTTACTTTTTATTGCTGTTGCTACCTCAGCCTTTCGGCCCGTCCACACAGCAGCGTGCGTTGACGCTTCACCATTCACTTTGAATGGGGTGACGTCACTTTTTGCCGAACTGCATTTTGGGAAGCGACGCGACGCGTTGCTGGCGTTGCTCGCTTCAAAAGTTGAGCAATGTTCAACTTTTGGCGCCTCTGCAGAAGCGTCAGCCAATGAAATCCCGTTTATGCAAATCTGCCAGTACAAGCGCTAGCCAATCAAACTGCGTGTATGCTGGGAGAGACTACGCAGGTCATTTCCTCATATTCCAAAAAATTGAGAAAAAATTCATTATAGCGGTAGTGAATCACCCGGTGCTGTATGATCAGTCTCTGTTCATCTACCGGGATATAAACCGGAGGAGCCAGGCATGGAGGGAGGTGGCAGAGAAAGTGGGTGAAACTGGTAGGTTTTCGCCTGTTTGGGGATTTTATATCCAGTTTACTTCGTTTTAACATTGCTATTGCTTTGTATTTCGGGAGATTCAAGTGATTGGTTGTTGGTCGTGTTGCTCGCAAAAAATCCCCAAGCTTCAGATACGCCCACCGCCAAGCGTCATTGCACGCCGCTGCGTGGACGGGCCGCTAGTGTCCTCACTGTCAATATATTCGGAGAGCTGAATAATGTGGCAAGAGAACCTGATCTTCTCCAGGTCAACTCAAAGTTGCTGATCAACCTTGTACCTTGGTATGCAAGCCAAACCAGGACCCTCTATGGAGTTATAAGTGAAAGCATTGTCTGAATCCCTAAACGTATCCAAGAATGGGCACAACAAAGCCCAAGCAGACATAGAACACAAGGGCAAAACTCTAAAAGGATGCAGATGTAGATCAAGGCCTCAAATGTCCATACCTGCTTGGCACTTCAACCCAACATATATTTTGGTGAGCCCAAAACCTTTCAAATATCCCCATCTTCAAACAATCACAGTGAGAGAGGTACTTTTGACTCAGCAGTGTACAAAGTTACAATGGATTTGAATGCTGGCCATTTTATATAAGGAAAAAGTACCAAATGATTGGTTCTCTGCTATCACACTATGGGACTACGGCTAAATCCGTTTATATCAAAGCCGATAGATTGCAAAGTACAAAGTGCTTTGTGGGACTTTACAGGAAGTTATAAACATGAACTCACTCTGTCTTGGCTTGCTTGCTTCAGATGGGTTGTTGGCTGGTGTACTGTAGGATTGTAGGACATCATGGGTCACTGTGGTGACCTGTAAAGGCTCTGTTGGACAGAAAACACAGTTATTAGCACAGGTTTATTTTTACTGTTGGTTAAAACAGCTACATGATACTGTATCATGACTTACCATGAACAAAGCTGTCCTGGGCCTCCTGCAGAACAGACACAAATCAGTCAAATAAATGTAATAGAAGCACTTTGTGTGTGTGTGTGTGTGTGTGTGTGTGTGTGTGTGTGTGCGTGAGCGTGAGCGTGTGTGTGTGTGTGTGTGTGTGTGTGTGTGTGTGTGTGTGTGTGCGTGAGCGTGAGCGTGTGTGTGTGTGTGTGTGTGTGTGTGTGTGTGTGTGTGTGTGTGTGTGTGTGTGTGTGTGTGTGTGTGTGTGTGTGTGTGTGTGTGTGTGTGTGCGTACCTTGATAATGTCCCCTGTACTTTTCTCCACAGTCTTCAGTCTGTTGAGGATGAAACTCTCTTTGGTAGAAACCTTAGATTCCTCTCTCTCTAGAGACTTCACCTCCATTTCTATCCTGAACGTTCAGAGGAGAGAGTGCACGTTCATCAGCTCATACTGTGTGTGTTTGTGATCGTGTGTGATCGTGTGTTTGTTTGTGTGTGTGTGTGTGTGTGTGTG
>NC_136907.1:39440826-39510737 GCF_949606895.1 Notothenia rossii
ACAGTTTAAAAATCTGAATATTTCAAAAAGTATGAAATATTTTGAAAAAGTTGAAAGTTTCCCATCGATCGCTGAAAAGGCTGAATAGTTTAATATTTGATTGGTTTCTGTAGCTGAAAGTAAGCTGAAGTTATGGAGAGCTAAAGTATTGGCTGAAATAATAATAATAATTAAAACTGCGGTCGCACTTGTGCGCACAGTGATGAGTGGGCCCTCGCGTCCGTGCGCCTGTCGGGGAGGGCAGCCGGTCGTCCCGGTGTCAAGCAGACGCGCGCGAGTCCTCGGAAATGGGCCGTTTGTCTTTTCTCTAATTTCCGCGTCCCAGGTCCTCCGGCAGCGACCGGGAAATGGATGTCGGCGCGCCGTCTCGAAGGCAAACACATTTCTCTAAAGCAGGGGTTCTCAACCTTTTTTGGGCCAGCGCCCCACTGTCCATTATCCAGGTCTCTTACCGCCCCCCATCAAAAAAAGTAGACTTATTTTTTTCCCTGACTATTAATGTTGACTAATATTCTGTGTTATATCATTTAAAAAGGATGTCACTGAATGCCAAATAATAGATTTGATTTAACTGGGCAGTTGGAATATCATTATCATTAGTTTACCAGAGAGCAGAAAAGCCATGTGAATGTGAATAAAAATGTTATTTATGAGTGTTAAACAAACTCAGACAAGAGCAGAGAATACAAACAGACTGCTACAGAACAGCAGCAATTTCACACATGTCCAGTGCAGAACAAACAGTAGGCTACAAAAGTGTACATTAGGCCTACAGAACTAACAGGTCGGAAAGGTGTTGCATTTCGCCAAATTGCGGGGGGGGGGGGGGGGGAAGGTTAGTGTGAGCCCTGCGCTTGGTGGTTCTCCGCCAGTTTCTTCACTGCGGGTTGCAGAGAACTTAGTTTCAGTCGCAGTGCACCTGAGGCCGTCAAGTTCAAGCGATTGCGGTACTTGGACTGCATGTGGAGGACCTGGCTGAATCCCTGCTCCACGAGGTATGTGGTTGGGAAAGCCAGAAGAAGCAGCCTCGCTTTCTACCAGAAAGCCGGGTAACGCTGAGAGTATTTGACCCACATGTGGTGCGGAAAATAGCCTGAGCCTCATCGTCACTCTGGATGTCGATGAGATGCTCCTGTATTGCTGGCTCGCATTCCGCCACGTCCGCCTGAAAGGGCTGCATCACCCAGGTGGGAGCATCGAGGTCCAAAAGATCTCTGAAGCGGATCTTCAAGTCGGCATTCACCATCCTCAGGTGGTCTGTGTAAATGAGGAGGCGCTCATCGGTAAGAGCCTCAGACACCTGCAATGAGTATAACCAGGAAATTGTTATCGGTGCAGAATGTTACCATCCGATTTTAAACTGGTTATTTTATTGCTAATTAGTTTACTAATTGATGTTTCTTTATTCTCATAATACATTCAGAACATAAGTTATTTATACTAACCAGGAACACAAATATAGTGTTGCATAGAGTAGCCTACATTTATTACATGTATTATTTATTATTATCATTATTTAGTAGCCTAGGCTAGATCACCTTGGTCAACAGCGGGAAATGAGCAAACTGCCTCCTGCCTATGCTCTGCCAGTATAGATCCAGCCTGGAGGTGAGACTGTGGATGACCGCCTTGCTCTGGATCAGAGTAACTCCTTTTCCTTGGAGCTTCAGCGTGACTTCATTCATTTTGCCAAAGAAGTCTGCGAGGTACATGATGTCGCAGCGGCTGGATGACACCTGTTCCCCGAGAGCTGCATCCACCTCCTCCAGGAACTCCACGATGCTGTCAAACAGCTCACAAAAACGAGCAAGGCAGTTTCCTTTTGAGAGCCAGCGGACATTAGTGTGGAGAAGAAGACGCTCAAAGGTCTCATCATTTTCCTGACACAGCTGTCGGAAAAATCTGTTATTCAGGGCGTGGGCTTTTATTTAGTTTATTGCCTTTACTGCAACATTGAGAGAGTCGTGGAGAGGTAGACTTTTAGATTTGGCCACAAGGTTGTGGCGGTGCAAGACACAGTGGACTGTGAGGACATGCGGGACCTGCTCCTTCACCAGAGTGGTGAAGCCACGGTACCTGCCAACCATGGAAGGGGCACCGTCAGTAGCACATGCGAGGATGTTGTTGATCGGGATTGACTTCTCCTGTAGATAAGCATCCAGTGCATTAAAAATGGTCTGGCCCTTGGTGTCTGTGACCAGATATTTGAAAAATAAAATTCCTCAGCCATCTCCTGACTGTTGGAGGTGCTATAGCGGACATAGGCCATCAACAGAACATTGTTGTCAGAAGTGGTTGTCTCATCCAGCTGTAATTTGAACAAACAGAGCTCTGTGTGGAGCAGCCTGGCTAGCCAGCTCTTCCATGTCGTAGCAGACATAGAAACGGGTATTATTTTCATAAACTGACCACTTAGTTCGAATCTGTTAGTGGAATTTGTCATATCAAAACATATCAAAATTTAACAAAGTGACACAGATTATTAACAGTCGCGATCCCAAAATTACAACGACTTCCGGTCCGCTCCCGGCTGCTTTTTGTAGGGTACGTTCGTAAATGCGCTCAGAGCGCTCCGAGCGTCCCCGTTCCACAGTCCAGAGCGCTGCGCTCTGAGCGCTCACAGCTGGGTGCTCTGGCGGAACAGACGCGTTGTCCGAACGGACTGACCGTTCGTGCATTTACGAACGTACCCGTAATAACACTGCTGACAGCTGACCAATCGCAAGCAGAGTTGTGGTTTCCTATAGCAACAAAAGATGCTGACAGCTGCTTTTTGTACAGGAAAAGACGCTGTGGCCAGCGTTTTTCATGACAAAAAGACATTATGCGTGAACGCCCCCCAAGAACACCTCAACGCCCCCCTTTCAAAAATATTGCTTCCAGCGCCCCCCGATGTTCTCTGAACGCCCCCTGGGGGGCGGTACCGCCCCCGTTGAGAACCAGTGCTCTAAAGGCTCGTCGAGGGTCGATTATCGAGGAGGCTGTCTGGAGGAGCCGTAACCGAGGATACACTGATTTAGAGGAGAAAGGAATCTCTCTGGAGGAGCTATAACCGTGGGTCCACTGATGCAGAGGAGAGAGAAGTGAGGAGTATCTGGAGGAGTTATAACCGAGGGTACACTGAAGTATTCTCCGGAGAAGATTTCAGCCAACAGTGATGTTTATAACAGGTGTGACGCATGGCTGGACTTATGTCAACGAAGCACAGCTCTGCAAACTGTTCCCGTTGTGATTATAAGTTATTTGAGATGATCAAATGTGCATCAGACTTTCTGCCCTTTATCGTTTGTTTACTCACTAATCACATCTCCCCTGGATGTTAGGCTATTTTTTTTAATACAACCGCTTTCATTGTGACGCGATGTTTACAGTGAGAACAGCAATAATATATGTAACAGGCCTACATTACACACTTTATTTGTATGCTTTAGTAGATATCTACAAGTAAACAGTAGATATTTTTCATGAAACCATATAGTGCTTCACATTATAAAATATACAAGGGCTGCAGCCTGATATACATTATATGCTTTAGGAGCTGTATGTGTGTGTTGAACAGTCAGTAGGTGTCTGTTGTGAAGTGTATAGGTGTCTGTTGTAATTGAATTTTCCGCCAGCAGAGCCGGTGTGTGTGTGTGTGGGTTAGGGGTAACCTTAAAGCCTAACCAGTTATGAGCACTTCTTTCTAAGCCCCGCCTCTTTGCAAACAGGTTTTGATTACTGACGGGCATATTTATCGACTGAACATGCTCATTTTCTATGGTAATGTGTCTGACCCTCCACCGATGCTGTATACTAAGTTTGGCGTTGAAAAATAAAACATGGACATTTAAGGTAATATTTCACTGTTTTTTATTATGCTAATTAAAAAAAAATGAAGTTGGTGGAACTTTGGGGTTCAGGGACATAATATGTAGAGTAGGTCCACCCGAATAAGTGGGCAAAATTTCAGGTCATTCTGAGTTACGGTGCCACTTTGTAAAGGTTTCCAATAATGGAAATGTAGTAGTTTGGATTAATTTGTGACATGTAAATCGTCAAAAATGGTACATTATCCGTTAGCTTACGAGCTCCCCGTTTGAGCTAGCAACTATTTTCTTCGCAATTTAGCATCATATTAGATAGGGGTTGAATTTGTTCTGGATTGGAATTTTTCTGATCATACGCCTAGGAGCAGTTTGCAAAAATGTCCTTAAAATGCATGAGAAATGCACATTTTGTAAAATGGCCCACTTTCTGGAGGGCGGGGCTAATAAAAGCAAATTTGAAATATGTCCGCGATCATAATTTTCGTTTCGTGAATATCGGACAAACTATATGAGAGTAGTTTGGAGTCATTTGGAGTCATTTGCGACATGTAAATGGTCAAAACTGGTGTATTCGCTGTTAGCTTACGACCTCAAAGATCGATTTATCAACAATTGTCTTCGCAATTTAGCATCATATTGGATAGGGGATGAACTTGTCCTGGATTGAAATTTTTCCAATCATTCCCCTAGGAGGAGTTGGAAGGAATGTGCTTAAAATGCATGAAAAACGCACATTTTTCAAAATGGCCGACTTTCTGGGGGGCGGGGCTAATGGAAGGCAATATGAAATATGTGTGCAATCATAATAGCAATATTTATACAGCGTTTCGTGAATATCGGAATAACTATATCCGAGTAATTTTCGACATGTAAATCGTCAAAAATGGTGTATTTGCTGTTAGCTTACGACCTCCACGATCGATTTATCAAAAATGTAATCCACAATTCTTCATGACATTGGCCAGGGGCTGAGCCTGTCCTGCATTGGAATTTTCCGAACATTCCCCTAGGAGGAGTTCGCAAGAATGTGCTTAAAATGGCTGAAAAACGCACATATTTCAAAATGGCCGACTTCCTGGGGGGCGGGGCTAATGGAAGTCATTGACAAATATGTCCGCAACTTCATGAGGAATGTCTGTGCCAAAATTCGTGAAGTTCTGAAAAACTATATGTGACTACCACATAATAGGGGGCGCTAGTGAGTAGTTTTTTTGGAAAAATTACGTTTTTTTTTTACATTCTCGAAAAGGTCGTGGGCTTTGACGTGTTTCCCAAGTTTTGCGTTCCGAAGCTCATTTTATGCTAATGCACTTTTTTTTTTAAAGTACAGGCCACGCCCACATTTGTCATTTGTTGTGACACTTTAAATATAATTTCATACTCATCCCAAGTTCATGAGTTATACATTTGTCATGTTTTTGGCGCCCCCTATAGTCCAAAATGAAAATTACTTGTTATGCCTATTCCCCAATACAGACTGAACCTTACCACCAAAATGTGTGTTTTTTTGGTACATTATTGATGAGTTATGAGCATTTCTATCTAAGCCCTGCCTTTTTGCGAACACGTTTAGAGCAATGACGGCCACATTTATCGACTGAACATGCTCATTTCCTACGATAATGTGTCTGACCCTCCAGCGATACTGTATACTGAGTTTGGTGTGGAAAAACAAAAATTTGAAATTTAAGTGAATATATAACTGTTTTTAAAATTATGCGAATAAAAAAAAAAAAAGTAGGAGGAGCTTAGGGGTTCAAGGAGATTGTATGTAGAACAGGTCCACCGGAATAAGTGTGCAAAATTTCAGGTCATTCGGAGTTACGGTGCGACTTTGTACATCTTTCCAAAAATGGAAATGGCCATAGGTGGCGCTAGAGATCATGTTGGACAATTTGAACACATTGAGTCCGGAATATTGTATTTTTCTCCGATTTTGGAATCCGTGCAAAATTATACAACTTTTGAAGCATCCTAAAGACCTCAAAAACAGGAAACGCCAGCACCATAATAATAATAAAAACTGCGGTCACACTTGTGCGCGCAGTGATGAGCGGGCCCTCGCGTCCGTGCGCCTGTCGGGGAGGGCGGCCGGTCGTCCTGGCGTCAAGCAGACGCGCGCGAGTCCTCGGAAATGAGCCGTGTCCCAGACTCCCAGGTCCTCCGGCAGCAACCCGGAAACGGATGTTGGCGCGCCGTCTGGAAGGAAAACTAATTTCTCTAAAGGCTCGTCGAGGATCGATTATCGAGGAGGCTGTCTGGAGGAGCCGTGACCGAGGATACACTGATTTAGAGGAGAGAGGAGTGTCTCTGGAGGAGCTATAACCGAGGGTACACTGAAGTATTCTCCGGAGACGATTTCAGCCAACAGTGATGTTTAAAAGAGGCGTGACGCATGGCTGGATGTCAACGAAGCACAGCTCTGCAAACTGTTCCAGTTGTGATTATAAGTTATTCAAGATGATCAAATGTGCATCAGACTTTCTGCCCTTTACTGTTTGTTTGTTTACTCACTCATCACATCTCCCCTGGATGTTAGGTTATGCTTTCATTGTGAGGCGATGTTTACAGTGAGAACAGCTGCTGAGGTCAGTGCAGAAAGCAGAACAGTGTGTATATGTAATATATATCGTTCAATAATATATGTAACAAGCCTACATTTCACACTGTATTTGTAGGCTTTTGGAGATATCTACAAATAAACAGTAGATATTTTTCATGAAACCATATAGTGCTTCACATAATAAAATATACAAGGGCTGTAGCCTGATATTTAGTTATGCTTTAGGAGCTGTTTGTGTTTGTTGTACAATGTGTAGGTGTGGTTGTGTGTGTGTGGCTGTGTGTGTGTGTGTGTGTGTGTGTGTGTGTGTGTGTGTGTGTGTGTGTGTGTGTGTGTGTGTGTGTGTGTGTGTGTGTGTGTGTGTGTGTGTGTGTGTGTGTGTGTGTGTGTGTGTGTGTGTGTGTGTGTGTGTGTGTGTGTGTGTGTGTGTGTGTGTGTGTGTGTGTGTGTGTGTGTGTGTGTTAATTGTTACAGCTCAAATGCATTGCAATGACTTCCATGTTAAAAAAAGACTTTAAAAAGCTCAATATTTTATAAAGTAGAACATATTTTGAAAAAGTTGAAAGTTTCCCATCATGTTCTGAAAAGGCTGAATAGTTTGACATTTGAATGGTTCCTGCAGCTGAAATTAGGCTGAAGGAGTTAAATAAGATATCAAATGTACGTAGTAGTGATTGAATGTTTACAAACACCTGTGTGTGTAAACCCAGAGATGTCTGCTCTGATGATGTCACTCACGTGTGTGTGTGTGTGTGTGTGTGTGTGTGTGTGTGTGTGTGTGTGTGTGGCTCTATCCAGCAACACCATGACAACCAACTGCAGCACTGAGTCCCATAAGAATGCATTGAGGATCATAGCTGATAATTTTGCCACCTGTTCAAAAGCTATGGCTTCTATAAAAAAATTACCAGACCATGAGCATCAGGGAACCCCGATGAACTGATTTATGTGGTTTTTTTGGGTTTTGTGTGGTAAATGTGAAGAGGAGAGCAGTTTGTCTAAAGTGTACTTCTCCCTGCTCTGAAGAAAGATCCGGAAAAATTTAAAATGGGAATCAATTGGGAGCTAGCTGGACTTTTTCTCTCTTCCTGCCCTCAAGAGGCATTTTGTTTAATATTTTTTCTTATTTTTTATTTTATTTTCCAACCTAGGAGAGGTTTTCCTACGTTTTTCATGAAAAAATATGTCTGAGTGTAGGGTTTGGGAATTATGGCAAGTTTAAAACATTTTAGGGGGAGAATTTCAAGCTGAAAGAAAGATCTCTCTGAATGTAAACAGCATTCACACTAATGATTACCAAACCGTTTGAGAGCCACTACTTAGACTAAAGTGAACTAAACACTCAAGAGAGTCCTTTACCTCACTGAGCTGTAGTTATCAGCCTCTCAGTCTGACAGGAGAGGACTCTCCCTCCACCTCTTTAATAACAGCGCCTTATATCCGGGTGCTAGTGGAGCACGCTCGTGAACTGTTAGCGCCGGAGCCTCGCAGCGTGGAAACTGTGGCGCGCATCATTTGACAACTAAAGACACAGCTACACAAAAAATGCAGCATGTGTACGGATCATGTGTACGGCTCTGAGAATCTGCCTTGGTACAATGTAGCAGTGAAAACATGGGACGGAGTTTCATTGATTTGGGCAATCTCTCAATAAGCAAGTGGAATGGATTTGATAATGAAGCACTGACACAGCGCTTTACAAAGAGCGGCGAGTGGATAGACCGATGCACGGACTTTCCACATGGTAAAAGTGGGGGGGGTCTAAACTAATCATTTTAAAAGGTGGGGGGGGGGGACTTGTCCCACCCTCATATAATGGCTGCGACGCCCATGGTAGTGAACCTTTAGATGCTGAAGTTTGAGTTTCTCTTGGTCCAGTTCCAGTTTCTTCTGTCTCATTTCTTCCTGAATGTAATGCTTCTCCTGTTATTAAAGACATACAGTGAGTGTACAGAGCAGTGACAAAAGGTTCCAACAATTAAAAGTTGTGCAGATATATCCCACATTACTGTGTGACTCTCAAATATGTAGAGTAAAGCCTTACAGTGATGGCCTGTAGCCTCTCCTTCAGCAGGACAGACTCCTCCATACTGCTGCACCAGAGAGTCTAACAGAGAAGAAAATAGACACTTATTAGATACCAGAATTATTCCCCCAAAAAACTGCTCAGTTTTAAACACACTCAAATATCCGCTGTCCCGCTAATTTAAAGAACCCATGACATAGCCATTTCTACTGATCATAGTTCCATTGCTTAGGTCTACTAGAATAGATTTACATTGTTCATTGTTCCAAACTCACATTGGTTTCTCATACAGCATCTCTGTATAGTATGTGTATTCACTCTCTGTCCTACACAGCTTGTTCGAGTTCCTGCCCCCCACCCCCCCACCCTGTGAGCCCACTGTGCTCTGATTGGTCAGCTCGCCCACTCTGTTCTGATGAGTCCACCACCGTTACAGCTGAACATCAGTGATTATGTGTTACAATGGCGTTAGCAACCAGGAAATTACACCAGTAATGACAAACAGATGAGAATGCTGCATGGGGTCTGGGTGCCGTGTTGGCGGGACGTTGCGGGGCTCGCCGCTGCGAGGAGCGGACAGTGTGAGCTGGGTTACTGGTGTGGTTTACTGGTTGCTGCGTGGGGTCGGCGAGACAGCGAGACACAGCGGAACTCAGCCTGAGCACTGTGAGTGTGTGTGTGTGTGTGTGTGTGTGTGTGTGTGTGTGTGTGTGTGTGTGTGTGTGTGTGTGTGTGTGTGTGTGTGTGTGTGTGTGTGTGTGTGTGTGTGTGTGTGTGTGTGTGTGTGTGTGTGTGTGTGTGTGTGTGTGTGTGTGTGTGTGTGTGTGTGTGTGTGTGTGTGTGTGTGTGCGGAGCACCGCGGGTGAGAAAAGATAAAGGCTGAGTGAGTGTGTGTGTTTGCAGAGCTCCGTGGATTGGCCCATTTGGACGTAGTTACGTCAATATGACCAGGAAGAAAAAAATGGAGGCGTTCTGGGGCAGCATAGACACGTCTTTTCTGTGTTAGTTTTACTCCCTACAGGGTGTACTTTGAGGGTTTGTGACTCTGCAGACCGTTTACATGCAGAAAAAGCTACATAACACACAAGGGGACGGGTAATAACCGGAAAAGCATGTGATGGGACCTTTATTTGACCAAGGCAGAGAAGTTGATAAATGTTTTTTCATATTGGATATGGTATGTTATTGGTTATGGCCATGTTCTTATGATTATTTAAAAGTATACAGTTCTGTTTCATATGGGATAGTCTCTTCATTTCCCCCTCAAAGTGCACCAGATTGATGCATTTAAGTCAACATTTGTAGGGCGACTGTGGCTGTGAGGGAGTGTAGTCATCTTTCAACCAGAAGGTTGTGGGTTCGATCCCAGCCCATGCAGTCAACATGTCGATGTATCCTTGGGCAAGATACTTAACCCTGAGTTGCTCCCGATGGCATGGCCAACGGTGTGTGAATGTTAGGTCCTAGAGTAAGGTACACTGCTCTGTATGAATGGGTGAATGACATGTAGTATGTAAAGTGCTTTGAGGGGTCTTAAAGACTGGATAAAGCGCTATATAAGTACAGTCCATTTACCATTTACATTTAAAAACAAATCTTACCGGGGGAGCATGCCCCCGGACCCCCCTATAGGATTTGAGGTCCACCCCCACTTTAAATATGTTCACATGAATAGGTTCCTAAATAGATTTGCAATTTTTTTTTAAATAGTAACCCATCTCCATATGTTTATTTTTGGGTAGTAGATTTAAACTAAAGGGCTATCACTATAGGCAGCAACGCTGGAAATATTGACAAATAAATCCAGAAAAATGGTGTGTGTGTGTGTGTGTGTGTGTGTGTGTGTGTGTGTGTGTGTGTTTGCGTGCATGTAAATGTACATGTAATGTCCCCATACAGTCTCAATTTGTGTTTTGATCATGTTAATTATAAATAATTTGACTCTGTACTGTAAGGTAAACTGTCAATTACATTATTTTTATTCTGTGAACTATGTCGAGCTGCTTTATCAGGGATATGTGTGACTTCCTGTTCACTGGGTCAACCTTTGTTTCTGTCAGGGTGTCAGTGCTGTCTGCAGCTGTCTGCAGCTGTGGCTCATGTTACTGCCTTGTTTGTTTTTTAATAGCTTTTTCTGTCGTTAAAATATAGCTTACAGCTAACCTTAAAAATATAGATTTCTGATCTTTTACTTTGACATGATGAATTTCCTGATTGCCTTTCTGCTCTGAATATAACAAAAGTTATTTTAAAGAACTACAATCAGAAACATATTGATGTCATCCCCTTCCCCCTTCACCAGTCCATGACCTCCTCATCAAAGCCACTCGATAACCCATGACCTGTTCATCGTCCTCAGTCTATTAGCATGTTCAGAGTTAAACACTTTTCAACGTTTAAAAGGCAGAGTTTACATGAGAGCGGGATACATCATAAATGAAACTGTTTGTTCAACTGTTCAAACACCCTGTTTTAGGGCGCAAAACAGACATGTGTACAAACAATTCAACATTGTAGTGTGTTGACTGAGTGAAATACTATCATAAAAAACAGATTGCTTGGTGATGTCGGTGAACCGCTACAGGTTGCTACACAGGTTCATATTGATTTAATACAAAATTAAATAAATGTTAAATACACCACTTGTTTCCCTGCAGATTGTATTTATAGAGGAAGGCAGCCTGTGTTGGATATAGATGTGGGTCATAGTTGTTTAGAGGTCAGAGGGGGTTCACACATGTTCACATTTATAAGGGGGTCGCGGGGTGAAGGGTATTCTTACTAACTGCTTCTATTTTCAGTGTGCCATGTGTCAAACTGAGTGCAAATCCTAGTGGCTGTGTAAGGCACACTACTAGCGTGGTAGCAATACTGCTGTATAGCCTGCAGCGAAACAGTATGCTAACATGTTAGCATACCCAATGCCTCAGGTCAGGCAGGAGAAAAGGGACTTATATTAATTTTGCTTTGTGACCTTGATTGAAGGAGAGGGACTGCATATTGTTCTGCCCTAACTTCCTCAAACAAGGCGTCAATCCTGTCAGCCTGAGGCAAGGGCTTAACCTGACCCACAGCACTCACACACTGTCAGTCAGTCAGGCACTTCACTATTTTCACTTGTGACATACTTTCCTAAATGAAAGGAATACACATTTACCAACTAGACTGTGAGTAATCAATTATTCCCACTCCTACAAAATAAAAGCAGAGTAGAGTTTATATCCACCTGTCAGTCAGTCTATCAGTAAACAGTGGGCAATCTGAGCTAATCTGCTCATGAGGCTGCTAATCTGTGTAAACCATCTGCTTGCAGCTCCATTACGGTACAGACAGAAGGACCATGTGGGCCCATCAGTATCACTGACTGACCATGTGCTCAGTACCTGTCCACACATTCATATCCAACATGTTCTCATCAAGCGACTTCTAGTAGATTTTACTTTGTGTCAACAAATCGTCACTGCACTGGGCTCTATTTACTTTTCAGCTTTTAAATCCAATGAAAACTGTTATTTCTTCAATTAAATATTCAATATTAAACAAACAGTAGTTCAGTTGGCCTACTTTCTCAGAATGCAACAACTACCAACATGTACTGCATTAAGTCACCGCATCCATGGTCAATTCATCAGTTCAGATACATCTTATTTTACTGAGGGTTGTATGTATCTGATATAGTAGGGAATACAATAGTGGGGCCAACTGTAACACTGTGCTTTAAATATAGAAAAGACAATTAGATTAGTAGCATTTTGTCCAATCAACTTTAGAATCAGTAAGCAAGAAGTCCTTACAGATGGCTACCCACATTAACAAGAGATCTTCCACTTGGTTGAGCCATTGAACACATCATAGTTAAATCATGTATTTCACTGGTCAGGTAGTATACAGTGTTACCAACCAGTGTCAAGTCAAACAAAATAGGAAGCTATGCAAGGGAAATTGTGCTTTTAGTAATTTGGGAATAAATGCACTGACTATGACCCTACAGTTCACCTATCCTAGATCTCACAGTAAAAATGTCAGTGTGTGTTCAGTGAAGTGCACTCCCTTCACTGAAAGCACACTATGGCAGAGTGGAAACTAAAGCTTAGACAGAATTAAGGAATTATCCCCACCTCTCTGTGTGTCGCTTTTTATCTGAGAAATGTGTACGTTGAACCCTCAATTTAAAACATATTTAATATTTTAAACCTTCTATGCAAAAGTATGTGACCACGCTCATTTTACTCCCCTGTTCGGCAGTTAAAGAGACTACACGTCAATATGCAGTATAAGCAGCTATACCTTTTCAAAGTAATTTAGCCGAAGTTATGGAGCTATGAAACAATGTTGCTCAGAAGTCATTTTAATAGTTTTTGTTACATCTTATGGCTTCTTAACACAGCTAAAACACGTTTTACTTCACACCGTTTAAGAAAATAAAGTCTGCCTACCTCTCTCCTGCGACGCTCGCGACTCTGTCTGTCCGACTCCCGCGGCGGGAGGCTCGCAGGTGGAGGTGGGCGGGGCTGTGTGTGGCAGCTGATTGACAGTTGTCTGTCCTCCTGTCAGCCAATAGCAGCAAGACTGTTGAAGGGACTCATCAGCCTAACTAAATGACAGATAATGCTAATAGAACATTATTGTTCTGTGACTGTGTCTATTAAACCCTTATATAGAAACTTACAATCTTTACAAATATGAATATTAAACATAATATAACCCTAACAATATGTATTTCTATTATAAATGTTGGCAGCCTTGTTCAAAGGTTGTAAGGCTTTACTGTCAAAAGATAGCTAATAGCTACAACTTAGTTGTTGGCAATGGCATTCTGAAGTCCAAGGCTTTTGCAACTTTTGATAATACAATGCACTTAAAATCGTGCCAAAAATGCTGATAAATGACACAATGTTGCAAGACAAATGCTTGCAGGAGTGAGTAAAATATGTAGTACACGTTAAAACAGAAAATAATATTCAATTAAATACTGTAGATTGAATTAAAATGCTTCTTATATTATTAGTAATATAATATTAATAACACATACAAATGGTCATTGTAAACAGATGTATTTGCTGTAAACAAATTCATGCAAAGACACTTTACAAAACTGATGAATATTTATTACTGAATTAGGCAAGGTAGTTGGATAAACATATAATTGGAATGACCAAAACTAATCTTTAAAAAGGCTTTACAATAAAAAAAATGGTAGATATAAGTTGTTGTACATTTTTGTAAAGGCAAAATACTGCTGAAATATATACAAAGTAATTGTTGTGATTATGTTCTTGTTTACTGCGTGTCTCTCTGCAGCAGTCAGCTGAGTGAGCAGAGTGTGCAGCAGATGGGAGGCTTGTATCATTATGATGAATATATTATCCTCTCTGCTCCTCCTGCAGAATCTGGGTATGCTGCACTTCCTGCTTTACACAACACATGACCATTATTTGTCACTATCAGGGAACAATGCATTATACATTATAGCATAATCAGAATCAGAAATCCTGTATCTGTCCCACAGAGGGGACAAGTATATTGTTACAGCAAAAGATAAAGATGAAAATAAAAGACTATTAAATAAAAAAGCATGCACATAAAAACAACAAATACAAATGAATGTACACATTCGAGGTAGAAAAAGACAAGTAGCAGTATTAAATACAAAATTAAGTGGAACATTTAGAAAGTGTAGTAGTTTAGTAGCAGCCTGATAACAGTAGTACAAGTATATTTTTATACATTTACATATTCAAGTTATTATTGTTTAAATAGTTATTGTTATATCAACATTGTCATTGTTATTGCATTATTGCTGCTATAATAAAATAATAATATAATTTGTAAAATTACAATGTAGTATTATAATGATTTTATGAATGAATAATTACCCTTATCGGAAGGTTCCTTTGTTAAACACAGTTTTCCTTTAGAAACCATCCATAAAGGGTTGAATTTATTCCTAGATTAGAATAAACACAGCTCTGCAAATGTCATTCAAATGTCACATTTAGTTATGATTTATATCATGGTAGAGCACAGCGTACATCTTTACTGACACACTTTATATTTGTAACTTCTAAATGTTTTCTCTTCTGATCCACAGAGCACAGAAACTCAAACATCAGGAACAGAAAATCCATCATAGCAATAACAATGTCAAAAGATAAGGAAGTGAGTGAAAGCCCATCTGTTTGTAATCACATATAAAGAAAGCAATCATTACAGCTACATGGCCCAACTTCACTGTGACCCTAAATACATTACTAACTCTACCGCTATGTGAGTTAGGATTCATTTGAACAGGACAACACAACTAAGGACAACATATCACATTTCACACTGGCTGATAAAACCAACATTATTCAGTAACATCTGAGACATTTTTGTAAGAAAAGTACGATGAGAATTGCACACAAAATAAATAATCTCTTGACTGGCCTGTGAGTGTGAGTGATACACAGCACTGTACTTTAAAGGTCACCTATTACGCAAAATCCACTGTTCATGTCTCTTCTACATCAACACGTGTCCCCTCTTCCTCATGTCTCTTCTACATCAACATGTGTCCCCTCTTCTTCATGTCTCTTCTACATCAACATGTGTCCCCTCTTCTTCATGTGTCTTCTACATCAACATGTGTCCCCTCTTCTTCATGTCTCTTCTACATCAATATGTGTCCCCTCTTCTTCATGTCTCTTCTACATCAACATGCGTCCCCTCTTCTTCATGTCTCTTCTACACCAACATGTGTCCCCTCTTCTTCATGTATCTTCTACATCAACATGCGTCCCCTCTTCTTCATGTCTCTTCTACATCAACATGCGTCCCCTCTTATTCATGTCTCTTCTACATCAACATGCTTCCCCTCTTCTTCATGTCTCTTCTACATCAACATGCGTCCCCTCTTCTTCATGTCTCTTCTACATCAACATGCGTTGCCTCTTCTTCATGTCTCTTCTACATCAACATGCGTCCCCTCTTCTTCATGTCTCTTCTACATCAACATGTGTCCCCTCTTCTTCATGTCTCTTCTACATCAACATGCGTCCCCTCTTTTTCATGTCTCTTCTACATCAACATGCTTCCCCTCTTCTTCATGTCTCTTCTACATCAACATGTGTCCCCTCTTCTTCATGTCTCTTCTACATCAACACGTGTCCCCTCTTCTTCATGTCTCTTTTACATCAACACGTGTCCCCTCTTCTCCATGTCTCTTCCACATCAACACATGTCCCCTCTTCTTCATGTCTCTTCCACATCAACACCTGTCCCCTCTTCTTAATTTCTCTTCTACATCAACACCTGTCCCCTCTTCTTCATGTCTCTTCTACATCAACACGTGTCCCCTCTTCGTCATGTCTCTCCTGCATCAACATGTGTCCCCTCTTATTCATTTATCTTCTGCATCAACATGTGTCCCCTCTGTGGAAAGAGACTCTGAAAGTTTCAGGAACAAAGATTCTCTCTCTTTTTGTCCTGATCCATTTCTATAAAAACCTGTCTGAAAATGAGCTGATCAGATTTTGGAGGTTTTGGGGGTTGTATAACCATTAGCCAATAAACCCCCCCCCCCCCCCCCCCCACCTTATCAACTGAATCTCCTCCTAGAGCACCATTGTGTTTTTTTAAACCAATCATCTCTCAGGGAGGCGTGGCCAGCAGCAGCTCATTAGCATTTAAAGCTACAGAAACAGAATCAGCACTTTTGGAACAGGGCTGAAACAGAGGAGATTATGGGATGCTGCAATGTAGTGATGCTGGGATTATGGGATGCTTTGGTTTTTCAGCCAGACACCTCAGAGACAGGTTCTGTATATATCTGAGACCTGTAATATATTGTTGAAAAAGAGTATACTATGGGACCTTTAAAACATATTCATGTAACAGGAAGACAAATCACATAGTACAGGACACAGCAGAAGAAGGAAGTAGCTCAGGTCATTTTTCACTATTGAGCAAACTACAAACAAAGTTGAATAACACCAACAAGATCAGAAATGATTCTCACCATGTTGAGATGACATGAGATGAGCATTCTGTTCTAAAGATGTTCTATTTGTTAGAAAAGGTGTTGAACTTTGATCCTGCTTGTCAAGGAGAGCAGTAGTCACACTATGACCCTTCATAAGCAACATGTAATCACTAACTTTATTTCATGGTTTTCCCTTTAAACACCATATTACCTGATTGATTCCTACAGTATACAGTATATATGACTTCATAGTCCACTGTTTTACTGAATTGGACCAGAGGTGTTACATTTTCCCCTTGGAGGGTTCTCGGATTGGGAAACAATAAAGCATAATATGGGATCCTACACAAAAAACGGTGTATATTATAAGGTATTATTATCATTATTAACTGCTAAAAACTTCTATATCTATCTTTTGCCTTGGGCCTAATTTTGGACGGCCTTGCATTAGGCATTGTTTGCAAAGTGTATGCTCATTACCTCAGGATAAAGGCGCTACAAGCAAAATTTACAATAAAGCTCCAACGTATCAGATATCTTTATATAATTAAAAGGTCAATAAAACATTTGTGATTAGCTGCATTTTTTTTTTTACCTTGCCTGCCAAATGTCCCTCTGGGAGAGGAGCTCCCTCTTCCTGTTTTCTAAAACAGAGCAGCCAATAAAGCAGATCATCAACTGAACTTGGCAGCACACAATGGGAAATCATAATAAGTTCATATAAAGGTCATAAATTAAATTCTGCAATAAGCATCTTAGGTGTGACGTAGAATAGGTGACTTTCATATCCCCTTGTTCAAGAGAGAGGGGGGTCATAGTCATGTGACTTCTGTGCAGGATCCTGGGCTCTATAGAAGCACAAAATAAACAAATTTAAATAAAACATTTGAATTCATAATTTGTGTTTATAAAAAAAAAGTTTTTTGATCATAAAAGCCCTGAGGGCTGTTTAAAGCAGGGGTGGGAAACCTCCGGCCCCCGAGCCGTACGGCCCGCGAGACCATTTGGTACGGCCCTAGAGGTAATTTATAAACACAGGGAAAAAAGAAAAAAATTAAAGAAATCTAGACCGCAAAATAATTAAACCCTGTTTTTCCTGGCCAAGGTCAGGGTCCTTGAACAAAACACGAGCCTAACGTCTCATCCCGTGGTATAGAGTGGCGAAGTCTCTCCCATTCCGGGGGAACTCGATGGGACCTTATTTTGGAAAAATCATGTATTGAAGTCAATGGAGAGAGAAAGATTATCTTTTGATCCCGTTTGAATTGTGCCACGAATTACACATATGATGTTTGTCAATTTAAAAGATAATTTTGCAAGTCAAAAAAATTAAAATGTGTCGTAAAACTGTGAAGTAACACATTTTGTTGTGTGAAGCGCTTAATGAACTACATCTCTGGTCTTGCATATGTCACCAACACTAAGATGGCCGTGACATTAGCACATTTCACCTCTTTCTTTCAGAATAGAGTGAAAAGTATTAAAAGAGGTGAAAATCACTACAAGTGTGGCCATGTTGAGAACTGTACATACACAAAAGGGGAGTTAGTCGGTTCCGTAAGAGCCAGCATGCGGGACCGGCTATACAAGGTTTCAGTGAGAAACACGAGTGTAATGTGTAACGTTAATGTACTCTGGGATTTGTAGTCTTTCTAGTTGCGTATTTTTCATAGTCTTATATTTCAACAGTTTTACGACAAACTGTGACTTTTTTGACATGGAAATTATTTTTTAAGATTGACAAACACCATATGTGTAATTCATGGCACAATTCAAACCGGATCGAAAAATAATCTTTCTCTCTCCATTGACTTCAATACATAATTTTTCAGAAATAAGGCGGAATATGTGGTGGAAGTGACTTCGCCACTCAATAGAGTGGCGAAGTCACGCCCATCTGCTTCCGGTAGATGGAGAGAGAAAACGTATCTTTCGATCCCGTTTGAATTGTGCCATGAATTACACATATGATGTTTGTCAATCTTAAAAAATCATTTCCATGTCAAAAAAGTCACAGTTTGTCTTAAAACTGTTGAAATATAAGACTGAAAATTACGCAACTAGAAAGACTACAAATCCCAGAGTCCCGTAAGCGATGTCATAACTGATGTCCCAATTGTTTTCCTTCACCAATAAGAAATAGCGATAAGATAACTTTAACAAGATGCCTGTGTGCTTAGTACCAGGTTGTTATCATACCAGCAATGGGTCTTGCTCATTCTTTTGCTTCCCGTCTGATGAAAGGACCAGGAGTGGCTGGATCAAGTTAGTTACCTAGCTAGTAGCAAGCACGTTAGTTAGCATTACAGCCTTAGCGTCAGTGGCGGTTCTACGGGGTGGCACGGGGTGGCAGCTGCCACCTCAGAAAAATGCCTTGCCACCCCAGCTGCCACCCCAGTTGGCAGCTTTGTTTTGAAAGAAAAGTTGTGGCTCATCAGACATTTATGAGAGAAAATCTCTAATGTCCGAGTGCAAGTGAATGCAGCACAAGACGCGAGCCTTGTAACCCCTCCCCCTCTGGCGCGAGCTTGGAAATATGATTGGCGGCAGTGGTGGGCCGTCAGGGCCAGCAAGGCCTTCTCTGCTGGCCTAAACATCATCAGAATATAAATTTAATTTTGATATATTTTTTCCACAAATATGTATTAAATGATTCCCCATAGTCTATTCTCTTCATTTCATAGCTTTCCTCTTGGTTGCGCTGCTTCCAGCCTCAGAACGAGATTTGGAGGGCTGGCCTTTATGTTAGAGCTTTTATCCAATCATATTTCAGCCATAATGTGTTGACAGGGTCCAATAAATCTGCCCTTAGGCCTTCAGAATCAACAGCGCGGTCGCCTGTAGCTTAAAGTGAACGGAAACAAAACTGTGGCGTTAACCAATCAGATTTTGAGTTGGCGACAACGGGCCAGCTAGCAGGCGTACAATGACGTTAGCACGTGCACGTCTTTTGATTGGATACGCACTATTGAGAGGCAGAGCGTAGAGATAGCAAACTGAACTTGAATTTGAACGAGCTAATATGTGTAGATTTCTACAAGCTGTTTTTTTTCAACCCACAGTGGCTGAAGGAGGAGAAGAGATCGATTTGGTCGCAGATATAATTACAACGTCATTTTCAAGACGAACTTTCAGAGAAAAGCTAGACATCGTGAGAAGAGAACGGCCAACCCCGACGCTAGCGAGCCTATCACAGCGGGGGAAAGGGTTTGTCCGCCACTTTCAAATCACTAACTACGAGCGGTACCCCTGGCTCACAGCCTCCGAGAGGCACTGCAAATTGTACTGCTGGGAATGCCTGCTATTTGCAACTGATCGATTTGGTGTTTGGAGCCACACTGGATTTGCAAACTCGAGTTGTCTAACCAAGGCAGCAACGAGACACCAAAGCACGGCTGGGCACTTACAAGCAATGGTGCTTTTGAAAACCTTTGGTGACACCCGAGTGGATCTACAGCTCAACGAACAAGTGCGCCGGGAAACGGAGCTCCACAACGAAAGGGTGAACAAAAATAGGGAAATATTGAAAAGACTGATGGATTGTGTCCTGTTTTTCGGTAAACAGGAACTTTCATTTAGGGGACACGATGAAAGCGCCGAGTCCAGAAACAGAGGAAACTACGTGGAGCTTCTTTCTTTGCTTGCTGAGAACAACACAGACTTGCATTACCACCTGTCCACAAACAAAGTGTTTACTGGGACGTCAGGCAAAATACAAAACGACCTGATTTATGCTATTGCTGAAGTGATGGGAGAAGAGATCAAAATGGAGATTTAAAAAGCACCCTTTGTCACTGTTATGGTGGATGAGAAACGACAAACGTGGGTAATGTAGCACAGCTGGCACTTGTCCTGCGTTATGTGACGGACACAGGTGTCAAGGAGCGGTTTGTCAGATTTGAAGATGTTACAAGCGGCAAGCGAGCTGATGACATTGCCGCTCTTATTTTCCGTTTCATGGAGGAATATGAGTGTAGTCTGGATAAAGTTGTGACACAGTGTTATGATGGCGCAGCGGTCATGGCATCTGGACTAAATGGGGTGCAGGCTAAAGTTAAGGAGAGGGCACCTATGGCCTTATTCATTCACTGCTATGCACATCAACTAAATTTAGTACTGACTCAAGGGGCCTCAAAGCTTAAAGAATGCAAGCTCTTTTTTGCCAGCCTCATTGGCCTTGCAGCATTTTTCTCCAGATCCCCTAAGCGCACGCTGCTGGATGACATTTGCAAGCGTCGTCTTCCTAATGTTGCACCAACGCGGTGGCAATATACATTGAGATTGGTCAATGCAGTCTTTGAGAAGAGAGTTTCCCTAAAGGAGGTGTTTGACCACATACTGGAACATGATGAGGAGTATGATGGGGATACTATGCTTAGCGCTGATAGATTTAATGCACGTCTGGATGATTTTGAGTTTTTTTTTTTGCTTGAAACATTCAATGGGATTTTTAAGCATTCAGATGTGCTCTTTGGAATACTACAGAAACGAACATTGGATGTACAATTCTGTCTGACAAGGGTGAACGAGTTTTGTGACACAATTGAGCGAGAGAGGTGCCAGTTTCGTCAGATCTACGAGGACACAGCGCGCATCTCAAGTGGTCCGAGCGCACGCAGAGGCCCACGTACAGCACAAGGAGACCTTCGTGCATACTACCAACAACTCCACAGCAATATTCTGGACAAAATTCTTTGCCAGATACGGAGTAGGTTTCAAGACCACGAACAATTAATGTTTCTCTCCCTCCTGGACCCCCAGCACTTTCAGACCTACCGAAAAAAATTCCCGCAAACAGCCTTAGCCAAATTAACACAGAGTCACGGAACACTGTTCGATCTGTCCCGGCTAAAAACAGAACTGACTGTAATGTATGCCATGACTGATTTTGAAGGGAAAAGTCCCACTGATCTCCTTGATTTCCTTAAGCAGAAAAATCTGAGTGAGAGCATGGGGCAGCTTTACACATTGGCATGTGTGGCAGTGACTATCCCTGTGTCCACTGCTTCTGTCGAGCGGTCATACTCGGCCTTAAAGCGAATTAAAACTTATGCCAGAAATTCTACTGGACAGACTCGGCTTTCATCATTAGCCTTCATGTCTATAGAAAATGACTTATTGGTGGAACTGAAACGCACAGATAAACTGTACAACAGAGTCATTGAAGTCTTCTTGAGGAAAGAAAGGAGGATGGATTTTGTGTTCAAATAATCAGTTGTTTTGGTGAGTACAAAGCATTTTATTTTTTATTTTATTTTTATATATTTTTGTCATTTTATGTCGTTAATATTAAATCAATATTAACGAATTAATATATATGTAATTAAAATGACAAATATATAAAAAATAAATGTTTGATGCTTCTGCAAGAGATATAGAGATGTGTGTGGCGCACTGGCTCAGCTGTGCAGTAAAAGTACTCAAGGAAACTTGTTGAATTGTTTTGGTTTAACCTTTATCAAAGTGGACATTCAGGGCTAGGAATACACTTTCACCACTGTCGCAAATATATCCTCATGAACAAATGCAAATTATTTGTTTGTTTTCTTTTATTTTCAGTGAATAGTTTGTGTCTTTATCGTCACGTTTCTTAAATGAAACTGCTTTGGGTGCGACAATGCGCTGTTTAGTGAACAAACTTGTTAAAGCTCACATACTTTTGGTGGACTTAATAAAACTTTGTCGACTAATGCCTTAAAAGCCCCTTTTATTGTTAAGTTTTGACAGTATCCAAGCGATCTTAAAGCTGGTAGTTTAACACTCTTAATTGTAAATGCGGATATATTGATTATAAATGCTTCGGACATATTAATATAACTCTGTTGTACTTGACTATGTTAAGGTGATGCAACGCCCGGTTATACTGCGTTTCTGTCTAAATGTATAGTTTCTAGAGCCATGGCGTCATAATGATGGTATTAAGAGGTGGAATAATTCAGGTAGGACTGTGTAGGACATCACTGAAGGCCTAGGTGTGAAATGCACGGCCCGCCACTGATTGGCGGCGATTTCATTTGAACGGGAGGACAGCGCAAAACGAGAAGCATTTCGGATACAAGTAGACAGAAGGAATGAGGTATTTGCGGTCAGGGTATGGCTGGGGTAGGCTACAGCAGCCATACCAATAAATGGCTTAGCCCCACCATGAACAATGATGTTAAAGTAAGCAAAATAAAGTCTGTCAACTCGCGCGGAGGAAATTGCACAGACAGCAGTTAGTAAGATTGATTTCAGCAGCCACTTGTCTGGAAATACCGAAGACTAGAAACGGTTTTGAAAACTTTTGTCACGTAGTGATCGTCTTCTCAATAGAACATCTTTGATAATGTCTTCTGGCCAATCAGAATCACGATAACGGCGTGGTGTTGTTGCAGGAAGTCCCCACGGAGAATACTTTGCTGTAGTACATCCTATGAGTACATCTCTATATACATCGGTACAACATTACGTGTTGATAGAAATCAACACGTAATGAAATAAGACCCCACGGTTTGATGATTAATAGGTGTGTGGGCTGTCTTTCATTTTGACACACAGAACAATGGGGGCTATCCACCTTTATCCACAATGTAAAGTAATTCAGACCGCCTCTTCCCTCTTCTCTCTTTGAGGAGCAGCAGGTTCAGCTTTCCGAACAAAGTAACAAAAAACTAAAATGGCATTCATTTTTTGAAATATGTCGTGGAATAATAGATTTATTTATTTTTCTTCTCAAGACAATACCAGAATGTGTATTTTATGTTAGTATTTAAAAAAATCTCCTGGGGGAGAATCCCCCCAGACCCCCCTGCAGGGGTTGGGTTTTCAGCATGTCAACTCTTTCACCTGTGGGAAAATTGCAGGATTGGCTCCAAGTCGCCTTTTTCATTTACTAAAAGACAAATGTACCTTTTTATCTCATACAGTTCAATTTGGATTGAGACAGGGAAATCATCTAAACCTCACGCGTGGCGTTTCACTGTCAAGGGGAGCGTGTAGGTAATTACATTTCAAATACTGACTTGAGCCCCACCACTGTATGGGTTAGCCCTACCATAGATTACCCAACACAAATACTCTGGCACCGCAACTGTTTGCGGTCTACTATGACAGAGAAGAGCCTGTCAAGTTTGGCTGTACTCAGCATTGAATCAAAACGCACCATAGCTTTAAATCTTAATAAATGTGTGTGGCGTTTTGCTGATCAAGATGATAATCGCCACATTCAGCTGTTATAGGCATGCCAACATGATGCTCGGCTCACGGATGAGTCGATGAGAATAATAAACTGTTAAGATGATGACCTTACGTGTGTATAATATTGTTCTTCTTTGTGGGGGTCTGCCCCCAAAAAACTGTTTCAAGTCCTGAGAAAGTCAAATAAGACGGTGTGTAAAACTGCACTGCCCAGCCAAAAAAAAGTAACCACTTTGATTTAACTAGGCGAGTAGGTAAGGGCATTCCACTAGATAATAACTGCAGCGATATATATGTTTTAGCTGAATACACGTTTGTTTAACCCTAATTGATGCAGTTAGTCACTTCTTTAATGTTTGTTCTTTCTGATTTAAAGTCAAGGTTGTAACTGTTTGCAATGAAGTTTTAGGGCGCTGAACTGTTCTTTTGATTATTTTGATTTATGATAGAAATTACTGGTCTTTCAAATTTGAAGGAGGGTGAGCCAGCATCTTGAGGAACGTTCATCATTAACTCCTCTAAAAAATATAGTTTATTCAATAATAACACTGAATATGTGAATCATAACAGTGATTGACAGCTGATAGGAATAATGTGATTGTTAATATTATCATATTCATACAGACACACATCGATGAGACAGTTAATTAATGTACTTATTGCAGCAGTCTGCATAGATTTGGTACCCCTGCTGGTCTATAAGAGTGAAACAAACTCATTTATTGTTGTTATTGTTCAGTTAAAATTCATTCAATTATGTCTGCTACCTTATATATTTATATTTAAGGCTTTACTGATGTGCCACAATAATGTCACCTTATGTTATTGAGTTAAAATATCAATATTGTGGCTTTCCAAGTTAACATTGATTGATATGACTGCGATTAAATCAGCATATACTTCTGCCAGGGGATGCAACCCCTGAAATTCTCCTGCCACCCTCTTGCCACCCCATGAATATTTGTCTAGATCCGCCCCTGCTTAGCATTGTCATTTTTATTAGCCTTAACATGAAGTAGGCTAACATCAAGTAACCCAAAATGTTAAACAGTAAGAGTAGTAGTCATACATCGTGAACCCTTTGAAGAGTACTGTCACACCATGGTGATCATTCTATAACCCACAATTTAAGCCCGGGGGAGAAATGCTAACGCTACATTAGCATCGGCGATCAGTTCTACTTCACGCTATCTGCACAAATGGTTGACATTAAACATCAAAAAGATCAGGCAGTTCAGAGAGAATCAAAGGAAGGCAGGCAGCTTTGCATGACATTCTTCTGGACGTGTTTCATTGTGTTGATAGTGAGGGTAGTTAATCACTTTTTTGACAAGACAGTAGTGACGGCCATCTTGGTGACGTGTGCTGTTGTGCTAGACCAGAGATGTAGTTCATTGAGTGTTTCACACAAAAAAATGTGTTACTTCACAGTTTTACGACACATTTGAAATATTTTTACTTGCAAAATTATCTTTTAAATTGACAAACATCATATGTGTAATTCGTAGCACAATTAAAATCGGATCGAAAGATAATCTTTCTCTCTCCATTGACTTCAATAAATAATTTTTCCGAAATAAGGTCCCATGGAGGGCTCCCGGAAGGAGAGGGACTTCTTCATTTCTCGTCTTACAGGGGTGCAGTTCTGACGGAGAGCCCCAGAACGCCGCTACGGCACTTCAGACATTGCAGTACCGATAAGGAGCCGTACATATGCCGCAGGTTTTGCGTTGCTGTGTCTTAAGTTGAAAGCCCAGTGGCAATCTGTTCATCTGTCATACTGATCATACAGTCAATAACTTTGTTGTTATTAGCATCTGGTTAGCTAGCTATGCTAACGAATATAAGAAGCTTTTTCTACAACCAGTGAGGTAAAGACACATCTTTATATGATCATTATAGTTATAAAAAAATAAGACAATAAAGTAAACAAGTATAAAAAAGCTATATTGTAAAATATCCATAAATAAAAATAGAATCTGCTTACAGTTCAGTTTCATATGGGTGTTGAGAGATGTATCCATAGATCAGCCTGTCCTCCTACAAAAAACGACCAAATAGGTCAATTGTTTAAGCAGTGTTGATCACGATATTACGACCCATAGCCACGTAGCTTTCCCATTATTCATTTCTAGCAGCAGTTTATTACAACCTTTTGTCACGTTTTGTCACGATCGTAATCCCGTGAACTTTAACCTTGCGCATCAATAAAAGTGGGACGAGCCAAGAAGATGAAGATGAAGAAGAAGATGAAGAAGAAGAAGAATTGTTAAAGAGCGTCAGAGCTTTACAAGTGGTAAATCTGATTTCTGTATTTCATTTGATTTGTTTACGCTTTTAATTAATCCTGTCGTTTTTCTACTAATCATGTTTAACCACGATATTTCAGTTTTACGTTTTAGGGCTGGCCCGTGGCATAGGCAGTATAGGCGAATGCATGTTGTTAGCAATAGCATGGCTGTAAAGGTTAGCGCTTAGCGCTTAGCTTGCGCTAACGGATATGTATTGCAATATAAGAAGGTTCGTCTACAACAAGTTGTAGGGAGAGTTTTCTCCTTCGCACAAAAGGAGCTAAAATCTTGCCTAAAAACAAAACCCTTGGTAGCACGTGACATAACACATAACAATGTCAAAAGTATGTATATTCAGCTAACCAGACCAGGACATGATATGAACGTAAACAATGCGAAAGGAAATGGCACTTTAATAATAATAATAATAATAGTTGACATTTACATGGCGCTTTTTATAATGCACACACTTTTTCTTTCTTCGAAATGTCACCTAACATGTTGCATTAATGATAGTTAGGGTAAGTTCAACACTTGAATATCATCAGGTCATAGTTGTTTTACTACTTTAAACATTCGCTAATTCAACTTAAGTTTTGTGAAAGCATCACATCTAGTTAAAAAGAGAAATATATGTCCCTGTAATTACTGATTTACCTGGGACTTGATTGATTTTGGTGCCTGTAGTTTTATTTTGGCAAATGCTTATTTATGAAGCAACAATTAAATTACATGGTAGCACAGCTAATCTGGGTTCATCTGTTTGGTTTTTTTCAGGTCATCTATCAATTCAATTATATGAAGTAGCCTATTATCATAAAAAAATCAACGGTTCTTTTCAGAGCCATATTCCTCTTCCTACTCTCTTTCACCCCTCTCGTTTTCTTGTCTTTTGTTTTGTTTTTCTCCCTCCCTGTATGTCAGTTCATCCTTTGTTTGTTGTTGCCCTTTTTATCCTCACTTAAAAATGGCATCCAAGCAACTGAATGAATGGCTAGAGATAGGGAATGCCCTCGCAGATGAGTTGGCAAATAAGGCAAGTACAACATTATCCAAAAATGTATTATAACATTTACTCAAATGATAACAGACACACACATTACAAAGATGTGTGTGCAACAATTAAGGGAAATATATAATCTCTTTTATATATTTATATATTAAGATACCAAAGAAACCAAAGAAACCGAAGATACAGAAGATACCAAAGAAAATAACGCAAGGATCAAATGTTTCCTGGAGGAAGAGGGACCTGGATGGGAACATTATAGCCCAACATTGGAATAAGAATCGATCTGGTCTGTAAAATATAATCTAGTTCTAGTGTTTCATTAAGTTTTAATGTCGTTGGTCGGTCCTCAATAATGTTTCCCATATCATCGTACTTTGTTTTATGCAGTTAAACCTTCCAGCTCTCAGAAGTCCCCAGAGGTCGAGGAGACACATGAGATTCCTCTACAGGTCCCAAGTCTTGGTATGCACAATGAATTCTTAAATTATCCTTCAACTTGAAATGTAGGTAATTGTTTGTAGTATGTAATAGCTTTGTTCATGATACATTGTAAAGTGAAAAGCCATGTATGGAATATCTTTTTTTAATTAAACTAAATTCCATGATTTGTTTTATATTTTGTTATTTTAGATCAACATCTTCAGACACTGAGAAACCTGTTGGGTTCTCTCACTGTCCCTGCATCATCAGAAGAAACACCCACTGCATCAACATGGACCCAAAGACAGTTGAAACGTGAACAAAAATTCAGAGCTGCAATGCCAGAGCTCCTTAATTTGAAATTGGCTGCAGAGATTGTCACTACACGTTCCTGTCTCCAATGCAAAACTGCTGATGCTGTGGTCCGGTGCTTGGACTGTGTTCCAGCAGGAACTCCCTTTCTTTGTCCGGCATGTGACCCTATTATCCATGGTAAACATGTCTTCCATGACAGGGAAGCCATGTTTGATGGGTTTTACAGACCTATTCCTCCCACATCCTTAGTGGTTGTGGATGAAAGTGGCCAATATGGACTCTGTGAACAAGGTGGGTTCAAATAATGTATTACATATTCCCTTACCATGGTTTCCTAATGTGCACTACATATACAGCGGCATCATTTTCACCATTTCGGAAGTTTGCTTTAATAGTTAAAATGTCTCAATTTGTATTGACTACATTTCCTAACATGTCCTAACATGCATATGAATCTCTGAAATTGTCTTTGCTGCAGTGTGTCTGCTTCCAATTCCTCCGCCATCCCAAATCTGCTTCTGTGGTCCAAGCCAAGATTTCACCATCATCCCAGGAAAGCAGACCGTGTTGGTGATTATCAATGGTTTGTTGCCACCAGAAGACGATCAAGCAGAAATACAGGATTACTATTATACTTTTGTCCTACATTGCATAGATAGCTGTCAAATTGCACATTTATATTTTTTCTCAGGTCCATACAACGTTCGTCTGCCTTCTGTGTGCTGTCCAATTTGTTCCGCCAAATGGTCCCCGAGCATAGGTGACTTGCTGGGATACAAATACTGGCCAGCAACCGACAGCTGCAAAATTATTTTTAAGTTTGATGTGTTCACATCATTCGAGCAAATGAAATTGGCCAGCCCAGCATTATCCCAGCAAGTATTTATAAAAATGCTTGAACATCGATCGTTTTCCACAGGAAGGGTAAGAATAAAATGTGGTTTTCAAGATTTTTGAATACCAAACTTTTAATTAACCAAATGAATACCATTCTTGTTTCCAGACAGCCAGAATCTGTAGCGATACCTTCCACAGAGTCTTTCGGGAGTTTGCCTTCTGTAATTACAGACAAGAAGATCTATGCCTGGTGGAGCCCTTTAAATGCCCAGCATGCACACCTGACATGCTGGCTATTGCTGTAGATTAGAGATGTTAAGATTCACCGATTCGCATCGGTGCACCGGCATAAACGTTCAAGATGCGAGTGCACCGATTGAAAGAGTGCACATCGGCTACAGTTTGGGTTGAACTCGCGATGCATCGATGGCGTAGCGTCTTTGCATCGGTAAAAAACCGATTCATTCATATAAAATCCCCTTATCTTGTCAACGTTCAGCAGAGACGATCTTTGATATTTGCTTCGCCACTACGGAGAACGAGAGTCTCAGTTATCAACACACACGGAAGTTGAGGAGAAAGAGAAACACAGCGCACCGAAAAATACCTACAAATCAAACGTTTGGCAACACTTCGGATTGTTCAAGAAAGACGGTGTAATAGTCATTTATGCTATATAGTTGACCGCAGGTCATGGAGAGTAATAAGGTATCCGTAGACCTTTGTATGAGGTATCTTTATTACTTAACAGGTCTACAGCCATTATACATAGATCCGTCCTAGATGCGGACTTGCATACACACAGTATCACTCCGCAGCCGCACCCCATCAGTAACGTCCTGATGGTATATGTGCGCGGCACTATTACTACAGACGGTCAACTTGAAAAATCACTCGCAAATTGTTAACGATGCCGAGCCGCTTTAAAGTACACAAGTAGTACGAGGAACTTAGCGACGCACATAAAGAGGCGACGTGGGGTCTGCGGCTGAAAAGAGAAACCTGAAAGTGAGACATATGAGTTAAATCACTCAGTGAGGTGTTCTGTCAGAGGTGTTTAGCTTACAGCAGCCTGTGACGGCCAATAATAATGTAAATGTCTTCCTTACTGTAAGCAGTTATGAAATACCTGTTTGTGAAAGGTTATTTGTTTTCTTTATTGTTCATATAGAAACCACTGCTTTCTGCTCACTGGTGAGTTAGCCTCTGAGTGTTAAGCACATCAGGCTGGCAGCTGTATGGGCATTGCTCTATGGTAGCTGTTATTTGCACATTGTTAATCATGAGCAATGCATCCTTACATTGTTTAACTGTCAGGTGTTATACAATTGTACTCTGGAGAGCTTTTAAAGGTACAAAAATAAACGGCATGATGGGATGTGCAGTACCAAATATGTAAAGCACTTTTTTGTTAATGTATGATTTGCTGCATATAAGGAATAAAACAAAAATCCTCTGTCGTACCATATTGAAGTATCATTATTTTTGCATCGTGTTGAATCGCATCGTATCGCCCCGAATCGCATAATGTTGAATCAAATCGTATCGAACTGTATCGCAACAGGGGTGAATCGTATCGTATCGCATCGCCTGGTGTTTCAAAGGTATCGTTAATGTATCTTATCGTGGCAACGTATCGAGATGCGCATCGCATCGGCCTCAGTGATGGAGATGCACATCCCTACTGTAGATGGCAATAGAAAGCATTATCGCTTCAAGAAGTCCAGAGGGTCAGTGAAATCATATTCTCATTTTAGTTGTTGTTTTATTGACTAAGCTGAATGTCTTTGCTGAAATGTCTAACTTTCCCCAACTCTGCAATTTCTTTTTCCAAAGTTTGTAGACCATCAGAAAACAATAGTTGGTTTGAAATTACACATAATTATATAAATCCAATTCATAAACATTATTGTATATGACGCCTGTAAAGTTAACTCAACTTTAAAATGTTAAATGGTTGACGTTAGTTGGATATGTTGGAGCTAAGAACCAGTTTTGGATATAATCGCTTCATGAAAAATGTATTAAATTGCCCAGGAACCTTTTTCTATGCCTTCCTCTGCCCTATTCCATGCCCATCAATATAAAGGATGTACTTTTATTTTTACCTTTTTACAAGAAGTCAGTAAACTTTTCACTAATGTTAAATAATGGTGGCAAAAGACTTTACACAGAATTACAGATCAAATTCACAAAGACCTTTTCCACATTTATGAAAATGTTATGGCAAAAGCAAATTGGCCACATTAAATAGAGGACACAATCAAACTTATGTATGTATGATAATGTTGCTTACAATGTCTTTCTCGAATTTCGCAGGACAGATGAACCGTCTCTATTTGATGGACTGTTCATTGCCCAGGACAGTAAAGTGTCTGCCTTTGTCGACAAAATCAGGAGCCAGATGACGATTGTAAGAATCTATTCAATCCCCTAACCCTTTATTTATTTTTCTTAGCACAGGGTTAAATGTAACAGATTGTGTCTATTTCAGAAAAGTGGTCGTGATGTTTGTGGACCGGCAACATTCACAGCTTGCAGAGAAACCTCACACAAGTCCATGGCCAAGGTGGATGAGGAAGGACTGCAAATAGCTGTGTGCAGACATGGCATCTTACTACAAGGCCTAAATCACTACCGTGGTGAAATATATGCCTACCCAATGTTCCTGCAGAAGGAGCTGGCTGAAGTTGCGAATGCAACATTCTTTTGTATGGATGTTGCCTGCAGGTAGTTATAACTATTGCAAAATTGGAAGTGTTTGTGGGAAACGTGTTATCTATTTAATTCTTGCACATCCAGTAGATGTAAAGCAAAAAAAACATTCATTTGGATAAATGCTGATGTTGGTTACAAGGATTGTACTGGTAATTTTAAGGACCTGGTTTATCTTTTTACTATTATGCCATCATGCAACTGGAAAAGCTAATTGATTTTGTCATTACAGGTACTGGCCTTATTTGGAGAAGATGGCAGCAAAGTTGCCTGAGCTCCAACCACTTACAGAGATGAAACCTTTTCTCTCTGTAATGCACGCCAAGGCCCACACAGGCAAATGCGAGGTACAGTATGCAAGTTAAACATTTGTGTCACTAGATTCAAATGTTTTAGAAATTGTAGTGCACATAAGAATATCATGTAGTATATTCTATTCAAGCCTGTGGAATAATTGTAATAGTTACAAATGTTGACAAAATTGTTACAAAACAGACTGTCACAAGGATAGGCTTCCAAAACCCATTATGTTTATTTTAGTAAATATATCCGCACTGTAGAAATAATGAATGAATAGAGCTTCAAATAACTGCAGTTGTGACATTGTAGTTCAAAGCATAATTCAATATCAGAACATTTTAACTTTCTGAAATTGCTCCTGACACTGATGATAACTAAAGATGTACAGTACAAGAAATTATAATATTGAACTAAATAGCTAGATCTCATTGTTTATGATTCTGAGCAGGTGAAGTGGGGTGGCAGAAGCCAGGAAGGTGCTGGAAATACTGTCGGCGAGGAAGTGGAACAGGTTAACAGCTTCCTCTCAAGGGCAGCTCTGACAACAAAATACATGACCAAATCAGGTTGGTAGAGGAAAACAAATAGTTTTAAGTAGTGCCACATTGTAAAGCTCATATGAATTTTCATGTTTTTGTGTTTACAGCTAGAGCAGATATGATAACCGTGCTGGCTATGCAATGGAACCACAGGAAGGTGGAGAATCTCCACAAGACACTCTCAAAGAGATTTGTCAAAGTAAGACGTCCATGCTGCATTTCAAAATGTATATTAAGACTATCCGAGTTTGTTGTTGTAGTAATTTAACACCATCCTTAGCTACATGTTGTTGAATTGAATGTATTCTGCAATCATTTCATTATGATGGCGCTGCCATGGCACACTGTTCTGCCAAGAGAGTCTCTGTTCTGTTTGTTTTTAATAAAGCACTATAGGTTGATTCATCTGAATTTCTGGATAATAATAATAATAATAATAATAATAATAATAATAATAATGTTAATCCTGCTTGATCTTGAAAAAAAAGGGAAACTAAGGTGATACTTGCCAACCTTGAAGAGAAGGTGTTTAGCATTTCATGTTGTTGTCTGGTCAGTTAATGTGCATAAAGGAATTCAGTAAAAAGCAACCTTCTCAACCAACTGGAACGCATATTCACTTTTTCCTTTTAAACATTCTAACCAGACTACACAGAGAGCACAAACTGAAGTGGACAATCTTGAGAGTCTCAAGCAAGAGCTGAACATCTCCCTGGAGGACACGGAGCAGTGGGTGTTGGAGGTCAAGCAATGGGCAGCCACTGGTATGTTATATGATCACTGTGGTATAGATTTGGTTCCATATTTCCAAACATTTGGCTTCATGTTTTATGATTACACCTTGTTGTTTCTGTTTTCAAGAGAAACATGGAGCCCAGAGTAGCCAAGAGGAGCTCCAGAGAGAAATAGATGAAATTATTTATTCCCTCCGAAGAAAGAAACACGACCTCTATCGACAAAATGGTATTTATTATTACGTTATCTAGAAACAATATTTGTTTCTTGTTGTTGTTGTTTGTATTATTAATATTAGTTTATTTGTATTTTGTTTTACTTTACAGACAGCAACCAAACAAGGCAACGCAAACGGAGAAGACTGACAGAGCTCAAGAAGAAACTCAGAGAGAGGATACTGCAGTACAACACCATTGATGCCTGTTCAGAGAAAATTGACACAGAAGCAGCATGCGGTCTGTCTGAGGATGTCATTCTGCCCTGGGAGGCGCAAGGAGATGGTAAGAAACAACTTGTTTTTGTTTGCCCTAGATATTCCATAAATTCAGTTGAAGTACTAGAATACAATCACCAATGTAACACAGAGCTATCAACATAGGTGTCACAAATCATCATGATCACAACAAATCATTTTGAAATAATTATATTGAAAGGTCTGTATGATGTTGCCCTATCAAGTCTTAATAGTCTAGTCTCACTGGGACAGGCATATCTATGGAAACAGTAAAACCCTTCCTGACCACCCTGAACTGCATACTAATGTTGAATCTCAAGACATACTGAATGTAATTCTGCCAACATAGACAGAATTGAAAAAATTCAGCAAGCGGCGAGGTTGAATTTTTTTTTACCAGATTTTAAGGTTTTGGTCAATTTAATTAAAAAAGATTGAATACAAACTGATATTATTTGTTTTATTAGCCTTACCATTGTGGTTGTTATATTTTGTGTTTTTTCCATTATAGTGGTGAACCTGCGCACAAAGAGGCGACTTTTTGACCAGGTTATGCTGGTCAGGCGTATGGAAGAGGAGAAAGTCATCATTGTGAAGGAGATGACCCAGCATTGTCAAAATCTGAGGCAGGCACTGGACAAACTGGACCACCTCCTTCATCAGACAAAAGACGACATCAGGAACCAAAGTATGTTCCACAAATACCGATTTATAACATTTGCCACTGCCCCCCTCCCAGTGTCAAATGTCTATCACTGAATAGCATCTGTAATGATTGCATTTTTTCTGAATCACAAATCTTTTTAGCTAATATACAGCCTCGGAGTTAAACATTCAAATTGCTTATATGGAACCAACATCAATGCTAACTAAAAGTTTCCTTACATAGACTGTCATTTTGTCTTTTTATTTTAGTTTCTCCAAGCGATATAACAGAAGAGGGATACAGGGGACTGCACTGCTGTATTTTACACCATCAATATCTTCTGGAGCAGAAACTGAGCAGAGTCACCAGCACCTACAGCTGTATTGGCTCGGACTCGTCTTTTCTCATGATGGAGGAAGACATTGAAGACGGTAATGAGGACGACGAACAGGACGGTGATGAGGACGGTGATGAGGACAACGAACAAGATGGTGATGAGGACGGTGATGAGGACAACGAACAAGACGGTGATGAGGACGGTGATGAAGAAAACTAACAGGACGGTGATGAGGACAACAAACAGGACAACGAACAGGACTTAACAAGTCTATTGTGTTGTATGCATGTCAACGTATTAAAACGAGTATTACGATTGAATGGCTTGTTTATTACCTTTTTTTTTTATATGATCCTGCTTTGCATTTACTATGTCTGGTATTCAACTAAATGCCATTAGCAGTTATCAGTCACCTTCAGATCCGAGTTACCTCGAGGGCCAGAGGTTCCCCACCCCTGGTATAAGGTTTTGGTGATCACCCTTATTATCATCATGTCATTTAATCATGACCTGTTTAATTAGCCAATGCTTACATCCAAAGAATGTGTCTAGACTTTACTCCTACAGACACACACTAACAATACAAATTGAGCTAAGTAATACACTCACGAGCCACTTAATTAGGTACACCTTGCTAGGATGGGTTGGACCCCCATCTGCTTTCAGAACTGCATTAATTCTTCATGGCATAGATTAAACAAGGTACTGGAAGCATTCCTCAGAGATTTTGCTCAATATTGACCTGATCGCATCACGCAGTTACTGCAGATTTGTCGGCTGCACATCCATGACGCAAATCTCTGGTTCACCACATCCCAATGGTGCACTGTAGGATTTGGATCTGATGACTGTGGACTGTGACATTTGAGTAAAATTCATTGTCATGTTCAAGAAACCAGTTGGAGAATATTTGAGCTTTGTGACACGGTGAGTTATCCTGCTGGAAGTAGCCATCAGAAGATTGGTACACTGTTGTCATAAAGGCATGGACATGGTCAGCACAACCCGGTATCACGGCAAGACGTGAACATGTGACGATTTACCATGATGGGAGACGTGAAGCTGTCAGGATTTCGTCCCTTCAAACGTGACAATTACACAGTATTGTTAACGTGGCCCAACCAGTGGAGATATAACCGGAAATGCCAAGCAAATGCTACCCCGACGGTCGGTTGTTATTATTATCAATATTAATATAATAATGATTTCATTTGTAATAGTCACACTCAATTTCGCCAATTTTCTGTTGCCCCAGCTGGTCGGCACCTCTTTTAGCAGATACAAAGGCTACATTCATTTATTAAATCGATGTGTGTGGATGTGGAATTAACGGACGTGACGTTGCACGATTGCGTTACCAGGCAACAGCTTCGGTTCATGTTAATTTATAAACTCTTCAACTCGAACCGTAGTTATATTTTAAAACATTTTAGAAAGCCTCACGAAATATTTTAATGTACATTTTAATTTAAATGTGAAGGAATGTGTGTATAACAAAATACATCCGTCAAAAACAATACCGGAAACAGACGTAGGCAAGATCCTCGGTTAAGGCTAGAAAGGATCCTTCTATTGTAAATATGACGTCACGTTCTCGTTGTAACTCTCGTTGTAATCGGAGCGGCTCGGAAACACATCTACAGCAGTAACATGATGCAACATACACATTAATGCAGCAGCAATATTAATAGAGAAACATCAGACATAATAGTAAAACACTGCAAGGGAACATTTTATTGCACCAGGAGCTATCTTGGGACTTTTACTGCGACAACGTTGACTTGCCTGTGAATAAAAAATAAACCATAGTGTTGGTGATCTACAGTGTTGTCATTCTTCTTTGAACACCAGCAAGACCGCTTTTCAACAATCACACTCCCTGTCATTGACATAATTAATAGATAGTTTAGCTTCTCACCATCATTTGCTGTGGCCAACTGATGTTAACGATCCTAACTGAAAGGCTGCCTGCCAAACGTAAACATTCAGCCACGTGACATTCAGCCGAACTCTCGCGAGAGTTTTACACAAGACGGATCCTTTCTAGCCATAACCAAGATCCTCAGCTCGGTGATTCATGGTTTAGCCGCAATGCACGTTGGGAAATGGTGTTTATGCGATGTGAAATCCGAAAACATTTAAAAAAAATAAAATAATACTTTATTCCGAGTTTGCTTGCTTTTCTCTTTGGATCTAATCACATAACGGCATTGTAATACATGGTTCGGCTGCATTACATATTACATATCTGCCGTAGTTATCTATTTATAGAGCCCTGATGAGAAGACTTCTATACAAACAAGAAGAACTGCCGCCAAAACTGAAAATGTGACGTGGATCACAAATATATCAGCCATTTAACAACATCTTAGATTTATTTTCACACAATATGTCTCCTTGCAATATCAACAGTAATTCGGCTGACTTTTATATTTGATCCAATTGGTAGATAGGCAGTATTTACACCATAACGGTGCACAGCTGATAGACGGGCACCTAGTGGTTAAAGCACGTTATTGAATTTTATTATTATTATTAACTAACAGAATAAGAGACCTGACAGGTGATGGTCAGACGTTGACCTGGCTGCACAGTCACAGAGGCTGGCTGTGTCAACTGTTCACACTTCACACCTGTACAAATACAAAAAAAAGTTATATGACAGATTATCCTGTTAAACAGCAGTATAATAAGTGTTGACTCACTTCCAGCTGCCAGCAGCAGCAGCAGCAGCAGCAGAGAGAACATGATGATGATGACTCTCATTTAATTTAATTTCAAACCTTTATTTATACAGGTGTATCCCATTGAGATCATTGATCTCTTTTTCAAGGGAGACCTGCTCAAGTAGGTTCCACATGAAACATAAAAACATAAACAGAACAACAAAAGGACATCATACAGCACCATTTACATAACTATCCACATAAACAGGTACCAATAGCTTCCGATTGAGTAGCATCCAACCGAGCTTTAAAAACATTTAGTGGCACCAGATTGCTCAGTTTCCATTTAATTTGCAGACTATTCCAAGACAGAGGAGCTGCGCATCTAAAAGCTGTCTTCCCTAAGACAGTCCTAGCAGTTGGCACATTTAATAAAACCACAGCATTCGATCTCAGGCAGTAGCCACTTACAATTTTCCGTGAGATCAGGGAGCAGATATAAGATGGAAGTTTCCCTAACATGGCTTTGTATATAAAAATGTACCAGTGACTGAGCCTCCGTACAGTTAGTGAAAGCAAACCAGCCCTTGCATACAGGGTACAGTGATGGGTTAATGCTTTACAGTTTGTCACAAATCTCAGTGCACTGTGATACGCAGCATCTAACTTGACCAGGCAATTGGCAGGTGCATTCATATAGATCAAATCACCATAGTCCAGCACAGGTCAAAAGGTCACAGTGACTAGCCTTTTCCTGGCCTCAAGCAGAGAAACAGGACTTGTTCCTGTAGAAGAAACCTAGCCTAACCCTCAGCTTTTTAAGCAGGTTATTGACATGAAGTTTAGAAATGTGAGACAATCATCAAGCCAGATACCAAGGACTCTGAGAAGACGTGAGCTCCTGATCCCCTTTAATCTCCACTGACAGTCTCTTGTGAAGGCCTTATAACTGTATCACAATGGATATTACTGAGTTTGCATAGAACCAAACGTGTTCACGTGTGAATGTGAACATTAATAGAATATCACCTCCCATCTTCAGAGCAATCCGACTATTATAACATTAGCGTTAAGAAAGCTTAATTAAATATCTGCCACAACATAAGTAACTGGATCAAAGTAACAGTACAGTCCGCGGCATCACATCATAATGTATCATATATCTCCTTATCTGAGTCAGCTGAGCCGTATCTGGCCGTGCAACACTTACAGTGTCACATACTGTATGCAAAAGTATTATTTTAAGCAACACATTACGAAACACTCGAGTCAAATGTAATTAAAGTCAGATCGTGTCTTAGACGGGGCATATCATAAACCTGTTAATGTACGCATTCAAACACTTTTTCTTTTACCAGCTGTGTTCACCTTGCAGGTGCAGCTATGTGGCTTTTATCCTGGATAAAGTGTTTGAGTCATGGATGTTTAAAGTCTTCATATTTGTCTAATTATATAGTTGACTTTTCATTCAGGAAGTATACGCGCTGCGCTGTCAGTACGCTTCTCCATGTTTGTGATTGGTCGAATGCTCCAAATACTACCCCTTTTATGTGAACGCGTACCTAACTAGATAGGACACGGCTGGCTTGAGCGATCCACTTGATAACCCGTGTCGTAGTGCCGTTTAGCGAGAGGGCGTATGTTTTGGATTAGGCCAACCGGCTAACTCAAACATATCCAGGTTAGGTTGAACCAGTTTCGTGGTATACCCCCCAGGTCTTGTCCTGACTGAGCACAGGCACCTGTAGCCTTGGCTACTGTGCTCTCAGTGTTTTGTCTCCCTTTTCCTGCCTATTGGCGTCAGCTGATAGAGGTGTTGGTTTTATCTTGTTATGCACAATGTTGATTCTTCTCTCAGAACTAGCTAAATATGGGTCTGGGGTAGAGATCTTCAGAATTGGTTTGGCATCTTTTGTGTCAATTCGTGGCACACAACATGTCTTGTGAATAAACCATCAGTTTGCCATCAAAGTTCCTGCTCTCCTCGTGTCTCTCTGACTCCTGTTTCCATTGCTTCAGAAGTTTCCATCGCATATGAAAGATTTTTACATGTTTGTAAATTATTTTGGTTTCAGTGTGTGTGTTTCACATGGGTGAACAGTATATTTATATGTTATGGAATGAAATACAATGTCAGATTAGGGGAAAGTTAGGGGAGTGCATGTTAATGTGTCTGGAGGTGGCGTGTTCCAAAAGTGTTTGGGTTTGTCTGCCGTGTGTGGGCTGCGTTCCATTTCAAATTGCCGCCTGTACAATGTATGCACCAGTCTGTGATATGCCGATGTGCAGGCCCGCCCCCTCCATACACGCCGATCACACAGACTGCGTCTGCCTCTCGCCCTCATCTTGTGGAGGGAGCCTCATCTGATGCGCAAATGCGGCGCAATTGAGCGCGCCACAGTTTCTGCTGCGAGGCTCCACTAGCTGTAATCGGCTTGGTGTGTCCAGGGTTTACACACCACCCCCCCGTCGATGCTCGCGAGGGCCTCATCACATCACAGCCCTGCCGATGTGATATAATGTATAAGACCTTTTTCCTCATGGGTGTCATTCACAACAGACCAATCATGACAGTTTTAGAGAATGAGTTTGTATGGATACACTTAAAACATATTTGTATTTGTCTTGGCTTCAGCTCACTGATAACATAAGAACACAAATAGGCACAACACTTACATAGATGTTTTTTTTATATGTATTTTATTACTCCAAAGTAGAAAAAAAAAAGTCAGCCATATTTAACTGGAAAAGTTTTCCTTTGGCTCCCAGGAATTTTTCCACTTCGCCCCACTGTAAAACAGAAACAGTCAATCAATCAATCAATCAATGTTTATTTATATAGCCCAATATCACAAATGTTACATTTGTCTCAGTGGACTTCACAGTTTGTACAGAATATCAGTATGACAATACTGACACAGCAAAAAGTATAACTTTTTGGAATATGTAGTTCTACAGTATGTTGACAATGCTATTTCAAATGAGAAGATATACTAAGTCACTCAAAAATATCATGATGAAAGTGCAGTATAATGTATATATTTATATATAACACGTACATCATATATAATACAAGGTACATTTTTTATTTCAAAGTCAATGTTTCATTTGACCAATTCTTTGAATTTGCTGTCTTATCAATGCCCAAACATACAGCACTAAACTTAGACAACTGCCTGCAAGACTGCACACAGAAATAATACTACTTATTACTACTAACTATACTTATAGTATAATTGTTAAGAACAAATGTAACAAGTCAGTAATTACAAAAGAGATCAAATACCATCCAGCCTCACATATCAATCATTTAACCTTTAGTGATATTGATCAATGATAAACTCTATTGTATATTTTAATTTCTATTTCAATGTAGGCTACTTCCCTGCTTATGTGTTACAATCAGACAGCGTTTCTAGGGCGCGATGTCTGAATGACGAAGGGCAGAGAACTTGGATGTCTTACTTTATGGCGCAAACGTCTGATAGAGCCATTGATGACATGGCTCCCCACCCCCATGTGATCAACTAAATTCAATTTACTGCTGAGGAACCCAAAATGTTTCAGTTAGTGATCTCAGGGTTGATGAAGTTGGTTGGTAAGACTGCTTTGTGGCCCCTGTTCTGCCAGACCCATCAGCTACACTGAAGGAAACTTCAGATTAGATACATACCATCCAGAGCAAGACTGCCACTGCACCAACACCTCGGTATGGCCCTGAGTAAAGAAACACAGATTTTAGGTAAACTTCATTTTTTTCAAATGTCATACATGTAAATACAAAAAGTCCAGTGAAATCAAATGATAATTTGAAATAATAGTAGGTACGATTAACTCAAACATATGAAGGACTGTAACATAGTCAATAGCATTTTCCCCATCAGTTTAATATTTTGGAATACTATTATTATTTTAAAAAATATTTGTACTGCCAAGAATAGGAATTCACCTACAAAGGATTACAAGAAAAAATGTAATATACAAATAAATGGCTGGACATGATGCATTAATGCGACATGAAGCATTACACAAGTACCTCAACCTTAAATTAATAATAAATTATTGTTACTGTAATTTCAATATTTACATTAGCAGTCATGCTTAAGACTGAAACAGTCCTTTTAAACAAAGTATACGAAAATCCAATAAGATAAGACTTGGTTCCACGGAAACATTATTGTCATTGTTTATTTATTTAAAAATATTTTCTAAACAAACCTCCCTGATTCGTTCCCTCAGTAGTTTTTTGTAGGGGAAAGTGTCTGACCCTTGATGAATGGGACATTCTGCAAGGAATTAAAAGATGGTAATAAGTTGAAGTTCAGCAATAACCTCCTAAACATTGCCTAACATCACATTGTGCTCAATTAAACTGTTCAAAATGGCACTGAGACTTTTGATACTGCAAAGTCTTAAACAAAACAAAAGGTGGTGTATTCTAATTGTACCGATGATTGTTTTCTCTCTCTTTAACTAATTAAATGTGCAAAATCAAACACAGTTTCAGTCGATGTAAATAAGATAATTACTAATTAACCCGCACATACCATTAATTGCCACTTTATTCCTCGTTGGTCTTCTTTTCTGTGAGGAAGACACTGAGGAGAGAGCAGGAGTCAGCCCGGAGGAGAGAGCAGGAGTCAGCCCGGAGGAGAGAGCAGGAGTCAGGCCGGAGGAGAGAGCAGGAGTCAGGCCGGAGGAGAGAGCAGGAGTCAGCCCGGAGGAGAGAGCAGGAGTCAGCCCGGAGGAGAGAGCAGGAGTCAGCCCGGAGGAGAGAGCAGGAGTCAGCCCGGAGGAGAGAGCAGGAGTCAGCCCGGAGGAGAGAGCAGGAGTCAGGCCGGAGGAGAGAGCAGGAGTCAGGCCGGAGGAGAGAGCAGGAGTCAGCCCGGAGGAGAGAGCAGGAGTCAGCCCGGAGGAGAGAGCAGGAGTCAGGCCGGAGGAGAGAGCAGGAGTCAGGCCGGAGGAGAGAGCAGGAGTCAGCCCGGAGGAGAGAGCAGGAGTCAGCCCGGAGGAGAGAGCAGGAGTCAGCCCGGAGGAGAGAGCAGGAGTCAGCCCGGAGGAGAGAGCAGGAGTCAGGCCGGAGGAGAGAGCAGGAGTCAGCCCGGAGGAGAGAGCAGGAGTCAGCCCGGAGGAGAGAGCAGGAGTCAGGCCGGAGGACACAGGAGTGAGGAAGAGAGTGAACTCAGTGTCAGTCTCGGTGGTAAGAGGTACAGACAAGTCTGATCCTGGGTCTGCGGCCATTTCTGCCTGTGTGGTACAAGGGCCCTCAGGTTCAACTGCCAAAGTCACTATTGAGAAGAAAAAAAAGTAGACGCATGGTGAATAAATGACCAAGTATAATCCGCCATATACATTTATAATCTGAGTAATTACAGCTAAAAATGAAACAGCGGAACATCAGTGATTCTGTGTTACAATGGCGTTTGTTAGCAACCAGGAAATGACACCACTAAGGACAAACAGATGAGAATGCTGCGTGGGGTCTGGGTGCCGTGTTGGCGGGACGTTGGGGGGCTCGCTGCTCCGCCCTTTGAGGCTCGAGGAGCAGACAGTGTGAGCTGGATTACTGGTGTTGTTTCCTGGTTGCTGCGTGGGGTCTGCGAGACAGCGAGGAACTCAGCCTGAGCGCACACACACACACACACTCACATCCAGGCTGTGAGTGTGAGTGCGTGTGTGCGTGAGGAGATCCACGGAGCCTCGGCTGAGAAAAGATAAGGCTGAGTGAGTGTGTGTGAGCCGGTACGTCACTATGCCCGTTACGTCACTATACTCAGGAAGATTTTTTTTTGAAAAAGAGCAGCATAGACAGGTATTTTCTGTGTTAGAGTTTTACTCGCTACAGGGTGTACTTTGAGGGTTTGTGACTCTGCAGACCGTTTACATGCAGGAAAAGCTTCATAACACACAAGGGGACGGGTAATAACCAGAAAAGCATGACATGGGCCCTTTAACTGACAAAACAAGACATAACGACATATTTTTACTACTTGGTAAACAGTGATTCACATTTTTTTACATTTAAAACCAGATAACTGAGCAACTAATTTACAAAAAATGTTAACAGATACATTGCTGAAATATAGCATGCAGATTTGTATACTTTACCATTAATAAGGCTTTCGTAAATCCTCTTTATGGTAACAAGTGCATTGTTACCATCTTCTGTCTCGATTTGCCATGGACAGATGCAATCGGTCGCAAAACCATTTGTGCCTCTCTTGGCAAGAAGGAGGATGGGACGCCGATCTAACATTTTCCATTTGTGGAGCTGGAACACAATGGACACAAAAAAACAAGAAATATTATGTACACAACAGCTCTAAACATCATCACACACCTAAAGCCATTATAACTCCATTTATTTTGCATAAGTGAAAAATGCACTGATGTGATACGTGTGCACATTGAGGAAGGCACCCCACAATTAACCAGGTGTGATTTTAGACCCCTTTTAGGTGAGCCCCTAAAAAAGAACTGTAAAAAAAAAAGAAGTTTATCGAGCTCGGGTTCACTTTGAGTTTTTTTTACATGGGCATAGTTCTTTTTATATGGGTTAGGGATGCCAGCGATTATTCTATTTTTCGAATATTCTTTATAGTCTCCATAATCGAAAATTATTTTTAAAATTCGATTTTATTTATATATATTTGTATTATTATTTATGTTTTTCTTTTTTTTCCTGGCTTAGTTTCAATTCGGCGGCGAATAATCGATTAATATTCGCCAGGGCTGTCCGATTTTGATCATGGTCAGTTTCTGGCATCCCTAATATGGGTCCATTTAACTCTCACATTCAGATATCTGAATAAGCTACATTTAGCTTTGAAACATGTCAGCAAGCTATAACCTATATCATTTCAGGTTCAAAGTTCCGCATTAACAGCACTTCAGATGTAAAGCTGGTGTTACAGGGGAATTTTGAAATGACTGTTCGAACACGGCTCAAAGTCAGAGACTCTGGTAAGCTTAATGAAAGTGCTTTTAAGGGCCTCTTTATTAATACTAACTCTTTCCAGGTCTTGATTGTCTTTCAAGCACTATATTAATATAGGCTGGTTTTGATTCTGTGACATTCTTGGTTTTACCATTTATTCAAAAATGTATATGATATTTCATTTATTTTACTTTTGGAAACCATAGTCATATAATTATGTGTTTTCCATACTATGAAGTTCCAAAATAAAATATAAAACACCAAAATGCAGGTTTTTTTGTAAGATATAATTAGCAAAACATGTACATTGAAGCTCTGATTCTAGGAATAACCACTGGCCTGAACTATGTTACTTCTGGTTAAGAAATAATGTTTTACTAAAACTGGGTACCTGCAAGTACAAACACTATCTAACATCAGTTCGAAAAAATGTGTTATGCCTTTACAGATTTAAATACAACGGTGACAACAATTTTGCTTAACACATTACATGAAGTGCATTAGGCATGGGCGGTATAATTTTTTTCATACCGTCATACCTTGCTGACATCATACCGTGGTATAGAGCTCCTGCGGTCACGTGACTTTTGGTTATCAGCCACCATTTTGGCAGTAAACATGACGACCGGCGCCAGCGTTTTCCTACCGTGCGAGTATACATCTCATTTTAATTCAAGTGAAATTTGGCTTTATAGTACAAAATTAGAAAGATTAAATATAAGCGACCCATATAATGCACCCGGTGTGCTTTTCAAGAGCATAACCTCCTGCTCTGAAGACGATGTACCCGACTTGCGCTACGCGGACATCCACAGCTATCTTGTAAGCTTTCCATCAGTGTACTCAGGAGACTCCCTCAGAGCTTACAAAAGCTTGGAGGCTTACAAATGGTGTCAGTCCGGCTTCGTAAACAACATTCAACTGTGGAGTCTTACATCCAAAAACTTCGGCATCATCACTGCAAGGGTAAGTATTAAATTATTCCAGTTTGATAGGCAGTGTCACGTTAGCATTGTTTGTTTATTAGCTTGTCTAGCTACGGCAGTGTCACGTTAGCATGTTTGTTTATTAGCTTGGATAGCTACTGCAGTGCGTCTGAAACTAGTTTGTATTTTTGAACGTACTCAACCAAAGTGGCTGGCGTTTTTAACCTTTATTTATCTATTTTTGAATGATTGATGACTGAACTGACAATGAATTTACTGACGCGATTACTGCCAAAATGGCTGCCCCCTTCGTTTCTCGTCACGTGACCAGCATATGTGACATCATCCGCAGGAGCTCTATACGGTATATGACGGTATCAGTCCCAATTTAAGGGGTAATTTCTCCCCAAAACATTTTTTTTACTCACTATATCAACAGCCCCACCAAAAATATTTTCCACCAGCCGCCACTGACGGTATGACTTGGGTCGACTTGAGTGAGGTGGCGTTCGGCGGCAAATAGATGTTTCGAACGGTATATTATCTGTTCGGTGTAAAATGCAGCCCGAGCCGGTAGACGCTCGCAAAGTGCCGCGACGTGCGCGCAAGTGCAAAACAAGGGCTGCATACATGACACATTGTGCAAATGGCACATTTTGAGATCGGATACAGGACGCGTTTGTAGATGTCCGACGTTGTTTCCATAGTGAGCTAAGTTAGCAATATATCATCATACATAAACATTTTCCGGGAGTAAATACTTGACTTATTGAATAAAGTTTGCTATATTCACTAACTAGTTTGGCAATATTATTCCGTGCATGTGTTAAAAACCTTATTTCCATTTGATTCATTGGATTACTCGCGTGAATGTTTAGCACGTAAATGCTTTCGTTTTTAAAACCGTCCGACCTCGACTACAAAACCATCAACCAGTTGCATAGGATTAAAAAATGTCAACACTCACTCACCCCGTCTTAAACATTCCCAAAGAAGTGCCTCTGTCTCTCGTTGTGCTGGATGAAGTCACTGGCGACGAGTAAACCCAAAATAGTCCCAAACAGGCGCAGAGGTATTTTTCTTTTTTACTAGTTGTCCGAGTTCGGGGCCGGCAAATGCTGCCGCCATCTTGCTCAGCTCAGCTCTGTGCTGAGCTCTGAGAGCGGGAAAGACAGACTGCCCTCCCCTGCCCTCTGCTGGCGCGTGCTGTGCATTACAATCAATGTCGTCCCTGTCAAAACTCTGTGTCAGTGTAATAGAATGAAACGCATCTGTGATTTGGCGCACAGTCTGTGAAGTCACGGTATTGAAAATCATACCGACGGTATTTCGAAATACCCTGGTATACCGTAATACCGCCCAAGCCTAAAGTGCAGTAATCGTGCACTAGTCTGTACTTCTCACATAAACTTAATTAAGAAATTAGGATTATTTTTAAAAAGTAAATGAGGGCGACTGTTGGAAAGTATAAATCAATTAAGTAATTTAACTATTTGTATAAAAAGATTAAGATCAGGGATTATTTACACACTTTTTTATGATAACTGACATCTGCAAGAGAAAAAAGCTTACCAGTAAATGTGTCGAGTCATACACTTTGTTGACACTGTGGTTTTTCTTTTGCGTGGCCTTCCACTCCTGTGCAACCTTTTCTTTTTGCTTGGAGAGTTTCTCTTTGTATGGTTGGATGGCACCACATTGTTTGCATTTTTTACTTGCTACTCCTATGCTTTCCCTGCATGTCTGGCACACTTTTTGAGTAGGCATCTGTAACAGAAACACATATAATGTCAGGGAATACCAAAAATAAGAATACTATACTACAAATGTTTACAGGATTCATGTATTTTATTATATCGTGAAAAATCTTGTTAAAACAATGAACTCATGTTTTTTTAATCTTTTAGATAGGATGAACAAAAATCACAAGAGTAAGGAAAACAATGTTATACAGAGTCAGTCACATGTTTAAAGTGACTGTTATGGACAACCCTAATCTGTCAATATCTGGTTGATCCAAAAGTTGATGCTCCATCATCACAGAAAATAATACTAAAATCATCATTACCAGGGGTGTATTGCTAATTCTATAAGTTCTGCATGTGTGCAGGCGCGGTTGTGGCTCGTTTTGAAGCTTATGTAACTACTGTCAATTAACACTCCAGCCAGAATCAGCAAAGAATGGTCATTTATTAAGTCTGCATTATTGAATAAATGTGTGATTCTTACATTAAATGCTGCACACAGCTGCGTGATAGTTAAGTGATCAGTGAAGGACCTTTATAAACTAACTCCCTCCTGCTGGCTGAGGTACAAAGGTTACTATATAAAAAGTGTGCACATTTATTTAGTATCCTATCCATGTGAATATGTTTTAAGTGGGGGTGGACCTCATGTCCTCTAGGGGGGTCCGGAGGCCCCCGGGAAGTTAAATGCATCAATCTTGTGCACTTTGAGGGCAAAATTAACTAAATCTATGGATACATCTGTCAACACCCATATGAAACTTAACTGTATACATTTCAATAATAAAAAAAAAAGATAAGAATAATACTTTTTTTAAATGTATCTTTGTGCATATTTAACTATTTACTGTTTTTTTTTTTTATGCATTTGTTGTATGTCCAATAGTATGAATTGTAAACATTTCATCGATGTTTTAGATTCATTCGATTTTTTTTAGGGTGCTGTGTGACGTTGAACCTGCGACCTGCAACCTGTGACCTATGAACCTGTATTTGTATACTACCAAAGGAGCTATTGAACCTAAGAACTTGAATTTCCGACTCCTATTGTGGACAGTGTTGGGCAAGTTACTTCCAAAATGTAATATATTACATATTACTTATTACTCTCTTTTGAAAGTAATAAGTTACATTACAATATTACTGTCTCTGAAATGTAATGAGTTACACTACTTTAGTTACTTTTTAGTTACTTTCGCCAAAATAACCGCAAAATAATAGCTAGGTATTTTAAATGCTAAAATGTAGTTTAGTGCAGCTCATTATGCATTCAGTGAAGGGCAATGTGGTATAGCATAACAACTGTGTAGGCCCTTAAGGTTACAACTTGTATTACACGGCTTAGTTGAATACTCGATTCTGATTGTAAATTCTTAACATGTGACACGTTGTTAATACAGCAGTACAGACCGCTGTCAAGGACTATAATGAAGGTTAACATATTGTAAATCAAGGCAAATATTATTGAAACCATGCTCATGTTTTGAAATGGCAAACATTGAAAGGCAAAAGTATTATTAAAACCATGTAGCCTACTACATCATCACCTTGGTCCCATCATATACGCTGGGAAGAGAATATTTACTGTGCTTGAAAACTGGTATCACATCATCATGTGAGGTTGACTTTGTGACCTGGAGAACATTTCAGCTGCAACATCAGCTCGTTGATAATAAGCTTGGGATACAGTATGAGATATTTTTGTAGCCATTCGTGGTGAAGGCATCTGTGCTATTGTATGCATTATTTTTTGACCCAACATTTCTACAGGCATGTCAGAATATGGTACTATTTTCACATGAATATTCTAGCCATTGTCTATTTTTATACCACAAGCTGCAAAATGACCGCCTTACCCCACTGTACAGGCGGGTAGTTGTTTAGATATACCTGGCACCTGCGGGCCGCAGAGGGGCGGCGTATTTTCAGGCGACGAAGACTGCTGCTCCGGGGCCGGCGAGTCAGGCGGGAGTAAGCTAGTGTCCACAACGGAGGGTAACGTGATGTCCGCATCTGACCTGTTGCTACTGTCTGCAGTAGATGCAGTGTTGCTGGCGTTTAGTGATGGTTGCTTTAACCATTTTCGTATAAATGATTATCCACAGATCAGATGTGTGTCACTGCTGTGGAAGCACTTTGGAAATGATGCACGCGCAGCGGAGCAGGTCACGCTTACCTGACACAATTTGTTGTTTGTATTTTTCGCCACGTTCTCTTTTTTGAATGGTTGCATAACGTTCAACTTCCCCTAAGATCTCGACGCGAAGCCCGAAGGGTAAACACCAGGTTTACTAATCTACCCGCACAATTTGTCCGGTGTCGGAATGTCTGGCTATGTTAGTACATTCTTAAAAAACAAAACACCATTTAATTTCGGGTTAAAATGTGTTGTAACTGCGTTACTGAGCATTGTAACGGGTAATATATTACCCACATTTCATTAGTAATGCGTTACATTACTTCGTTACAGCAAAAAGTAATATATTACTGTGACTCCGTTACTTTTGTAACGCGTTACACCCAACACTGATTGTGGAACATTACAATAATATAAAAGTGTGCCTTGGAAATATGTGTTTCCATATATGGTGACCAAACTGTTTCAGACCCACTGAGATAACTTAGACTAAAGTTAACTGTGTAAACATTACATTAGGTACATTAGCCTCTTAGCCTATCCGTTATCATAGCTAGCTAGCACCAGATGCTAACAACCATCCCCGTTTTAGGTGCCGGAGCGGTGTTCCGGCAGTATTACACCCCTGGTAACTCTTCACTTAATAGATAAATAGTATTTAATATAGTTATAAAGAATGTGACGTGTGATAACATTTGGATCAACCGCATGAACCGATGGATCACATAACTTCCATGCTCACGTTAACGTTAGCTGATTCTACTTTTGGCTAATTTAGCTTTGCTATCATTATTCCTAGGTAAACATAGTAATCTTTGTCACTATGCTAGACGACAAAATAAAACAACATAATACAAATCCCAAAATGAATATATTTTTGATATCTGACTACTCACGTTTATTAGCTTGTCTGGGAAATAAATGGATGTTGTCAGTGATGCAGTAACGACTCCAAAACCCCGGTGAGTTAGCATTTTACCACTTCCGGTTCCCTCGCCTCAGAACCAATGAGATTTCTCCATAGGATTTGGGAAAATAACTTGAAATAAGGTCTGTGGTCGACACAAATTTAAGAGACGGATCACGTTTTGTTCTACGACAGACAGCCGTGATTTTTGAAGAGTGTACGTGTCTGAAAAACGATGGTTTTTAACAGAAGTTGTCGAGGACGTTGTACGTCATTACGCCGCCTCCCGTTGATTTAAAACGCGTTGATTGAAAACGCTGCTCTGGGTCGTATTAATGGGTCGGAAAACAAGGAAAACAATCGACCTATTTGGTCGTATTAGTTGGAGGACTTGTTGAATCTGCACAATGACTACTTTTACTGTCGCTACTTTCACTATATTTTGATGATAATACTTTTCTACTTTTACTTGAGGAACATTTTGAATGCAGGACTTTTACTGTAACAGAGTATTCCTACACTCTGGGACTATTACTTTCACTCAAGTACAAAATCTGAGTACTTCTACTTTTACTCAAGTTACAAGACCTGAGTACTTCTACTTTTACTCTAGTACAAGATCTGTGTGCTTCTACTTTTACTCAAGTACAAGACCTGAGTGCTTCTACTTTTACTCAAGTACAAGATTTGAGTACTTCTACTTTTACTCTAGTACAAGATCTGTGTGCTTCTACTTTTACTCAAGATTTGAGTACTTCTACTTTTACTCTAGTACAAGATCTGTGTGCTTCTACTTTTACTCAAGTACAAGATCTGAGTACTTCTACTTTTACTCAAGTACAAGACCTGAGTACTTCTACTTTTACTCAAGTACAAGATCTGAGTACTTCTACTTTTACTCAAGTACAATATATATATACTTATACCACCTCTGTTTATAGCCTATGAAAAAAACTATTAGAAATAGAAGGCTAAAACTAACGTTAGCAGATAGTGACAATGTATGCTAGCTAGCTAGCTCAACGATTCCTTAAATAATATTGCCACAGAAAAACCTTTCAGTTCACATCACCCTCTGCCGCTCCGACAGGGAGCTCTGCTCTGAACACCTGAACGGCCCGTTCTAACAGCTGTTCACCAGCGGTCCAGTCTGTGCCACAGTGACTCCGGACGCACAGTTAATATTAACGAACGCACCCGTAGGTAATGTAGCTGCTGAAGCTAGACCATCATCTCGGAGCAGCAGAGTCTTATTATACATCCATGAGCAGAGCCGACAGGCAGGAAGACTCGAGCACACAGCTCTTACTTCATTATAATATATAAAAAAAGAACACCATGCGTGTCATGATGGCACATAACAGCTCACGGCCGCAGATTACTCCGGGTCCCAGCCCCCTCCATACCCCAAAAATATTTGTATTGCAGATCTACATGAATCACACAAACAACTTATTTTGGATTCAAAACCGCTTATTTCGCCGAAAGGTGACAAGTTTGCATCACTGAACATAGACAGAGCACAACTGAAACATAACATCTGAGATGTAACAACATAATACACTTTTCGGGGATGCTTGGGATGTGAGTGACATTGGCGTTTTCTCCCGGAGGCCAAGGGAAGCCAGGCTTCCCCTGTTTTTTCTGATTGTAGTTATAATTTAAATAAATAAATAAAAACACTTTGTTTTGTTTCGGTAATTCTCCTTTGCTGTGTGTTCCTGCCGGACCGTCTCTCCGTCTCTCTCCCATTCTCATTGAGTATTTTACAAAGAGTGAAACAGCGCCCCTCTAGATGTTATGGTGAAACAGTAGATTGCATTCAGTGTTGCGAGAGGAGGCCAGCCAAATCTGGCTATCTAGCAGGCCGCCTCCGGCTTCCCCTGGAGGCTGGCGATTTGATTGGATTGTGAGGCAAAATCCCTTTCCTCACAATCCAATCAAATCGCATCGACATCAGTTTTACTACGTAGTACTGTAACTGTCATCACCGCCGTTAGAAATGATCAAGCAAATGAAGCATGATGGAGGGAGGAGATTTGGCATACTTAATTAAGCATAACTTCACTAAACTTCCGCTACAGCAGCAACTAAAAATTAAAGCAGATGAAACTCCATACAAAATGACATCATTGAGAGCATAGCTCGTTGTATCCAGGATGAGACTGATAAAGAAATAAAGATTTGTCCTTTCATTGCTGTACAAGTGGATGACACATCAGACATCTCCAATAAGTGCCAACTCACTATAATAATCTACGTGAATGAAAAAGGCAGTGTGTGTGAACGTTTCCTCTGCTTTTTTGATGTCGGCTTAGAAAGAGACGCAAAAGCTGTAACATCAGTTGTCATGAGAGCCATCGGGAACTACAGTCCAACAAACAAATTGATTTGTCAGACTTATGACGGAGCTCATGTCTGCATGAGCGGACAGCACGGTGGCGTTCAGGCTTTAGTGAAAGCACACTGCCCCAATGCGCTATTCATCCACTGTTATGCTAAGGCACAAACAACATTCAAGCAGCCAAACTGTTTTTTGCCAATCTCGATGCCTTCCACAATTTTTTCTCACGTTCATGTAAGAGATCAGCACTACTGTCTGAAGTTGATCGAGCTGTGCGTGTACCAGGGGGTTCTGCTGTGAGGTGGAACTTTAAAAGCCGCGCAGTACAGGCCATCCATGAAGGACGCGGGTCGCTCTGTATCGCTTTTGACAGGATAATGACAGAGCAGGGATGGGACAAAGAGACCATTGCACAGAGTGCTTCCTTGAAGCAGAAACTTGAGGATTTTGACTGCATACATTAATAAGAAATGCTTAAATTAATAAGACGAGAGAGTTTCAGCTGGAGAGTGCGTGCGGACCTGTCGGTCAGATAACAGGCGTGTAAAAGTCCTGCATCTGTATGATACAAATGTGTGTAAAATGTTACCGGGCGCTGAAATCACTCATCTGGTTACGTTATTGACCACCCCCCCCCCCCCCCCTCCAAAAAAATTGGCTTCCCCTAAATGTTTCCCCACGCCACGCTACTGTGAGTGAGGGACACGGCTTAGAACGGGCGTGTCACCTGGCAGGACAGGAGAGTGTGTGCACCAGTCTGCCTTGATCTATGAATTCATGTCCGTGACACTCACTGCTGCTCACAGCTGTTTTATAGAAGGAAATTCCTTCACTTCATGAAAGTGTTTTAACCACACACACCTCTACACACACATGACGGGTGTTATTTTCCCCATAAGGAACAAGTCGCTGCAAATTATCCCGCTTATTACACGGCCACATTCTCAACAAAGTAACGACATGACTCCCAATATTAATTTAAATGCTTTTATGGATTTAGAAAATGTTTTTATTGATTTAAAAAATGGTTGTATGTATTGATTTAAAAAATAGTTGTATGTATTGATTTAAATTGACATGCATCCGCTAAGAAAAATAGTCCGTTGTTACAGTTTTTTAAACAGTCTGAATGAAACGGCAGCTCTCAGCTGTGTATTTACACAACTAATGGCCCATCAACCACAGCTCTCTCCCCCCCTCCCCCCCTGATCTTTCTTCTCCAGCAGATAAATTAACGGTAGGTTACTCTGAGTGACAAGCTTACAGTTAGACACAACACTGTCATTGCAAGTGACCCTCAGTTAGTTGACTTTTATGTTCAACTGCTGAATTCGTTACTGATAAAAAAGGGCTTCTACTGTACCTAATTACCTAAACACTAGAACCGCCAGAGGTTTTTGTATAGGCCTACCTAAACCCGTCAAATCCCGCTATTAGAATGCAATTTTTAACAACATAGGGTGCTACATAACACACTTTCAGGAAAATTCACGGACTGGGAGACTTTAATATTTTATTGAAAAAAAGTTACATTGCACACACACACAACACACATCACACAAATTGACCCGATTGGCGGTTCTAGTGTTAAATAAACTCACTAATTAATTAAACCAGTTCAATACGCATTATTATATTCTTATCATTCTTTATGAGCGCAGAAATAGTCTTACAATCAGATCTGTTTTTTTAAATGAAATCTGACGGCAGGCAGTTAGCTCTGATCACCGATGATAAATGCGCCGCACCTAATCGCTGGCCATTCAGCCACAGACACTGTTCGAAATGGGGGGGAGCTAGGGGGAGCTTGGCTCCCCCGAAGAAGGAGGGAGCTCCCCTGAAGGCTGACTTTGAGATAAATAGGGGGAGTCCAAAACAATTGTGCATATTTGTGTCACACAGATTAGAAATGTTGAATTTCTGTAAATAACAGTTCTTGAAATAAATAATAGTTATTGTTCATTACAGTTTCTGAATATTTGTTTTATATTTGTGAATATGTCTGGGTGTTGCGATCTGTACGTGGCGGCGCTGCATTCTTACTTACGTTGCTATGGTTATGGCGGTGATGCCGGCGCGGTATTTGAAATGTTCATATTGATATTTTTTTAACTCTGGCTTTGTAATAAAAAATATGGCAAAACGAAAACAGCCAAGCGTCACAGGTTTTGGATTCACGAGCAAAGAAGCGAAGGAGTCTAAAAATGACAACGTGAACGGAAAACAACTTTTAGTTGGCCGGCTGTAAGCGGCGTTAGGGTCGAGCTTGACAGCTCCACACCGAGGGAGAGGCCTGCCGATGCGGAGCCTGAAGAGGCTTCAACAATGGCCACATCCGCCGACATAGTGACACCGTCTTTATTAGGAGAAGAGTGTTTTTATAGCAATTGATCGCATCCGCGCTGCTGCGCCAGTCAACAGAGCGTGCTTATGACATATTTAGTAGCAGGATGTGCTCTGAAAAATAGGGCTCCCCGAAAGCAAATGGGTAATTCGAAAACTGACAGAGCTCCCTCTATACAAATCAAACTGTAGAAGGTGTGAAAGCACCTATTGTTTTAAATAATGGTCGGAATGTGACCTGTGAGCCTTCTGAATTACTGTGGGACAGCACATTCTAAACTAAAATGTTCAATCAATAAAGTAACATCTTATCTTATCTTAATAATATCTTCATATTAATAATAATAATAAATCATACAGTATGTGTCCGAAAGGGAGCAGGAGGAAGCAAACACAAAAATATACTGCATATTAAAGCAAACGATTGTAAAGGTTAAAGTATGAGCATAACAAATAAAGAAGTGTAATGTAAACATTTACATTATAATTATGATTATTTAATATATAAAGACTATATATTATTGAATTACAAGATTAGATATACTTTAGTTGATCTAAAATATTGATGTGTTCAAATGCTCTTCAAAACACAACTGAAAGTCCATGAAACTTGCCTTTCTGTATTTGTGAATGAAGCGCCATCTCCTGGTTAAAACCTGAAATTGAAAATCTGGCAACGCCCTCTTGGAAAATAGTGGGAGGGCTTAACATTCCTCTATACTGGTCTTTGGCAGGTGGTAGGCAGGAAGCTGTAAGCTGGAGTCTGAAATTCAGTGCTCCATCTGTATATAGGTGTGTATAACCCTTTCTCCTGTCTGTTACTCCCTCTTTGAGCATAATAACCAGAGGGGGATTCAATGGAGCCTGAATACCTGCATTGAGACCCTCACCCTGCACCCTGAATCTCAACTCTGTGTTTTTCAAGCCTTTCCCTGTTTTTTTGTATTAAACAAAACATTAAGCTTTCCCAATGGTGTGGTTTTCGTTTTGTGAAAAAGTGCAAATGCAGTGTTTGTATATAATTACCTCACATATTTTTTTGATGTTGGTCGTGAAATTGCTCCTGGTGACTTGAGCCAGCCATTTTTTCCTGCGCTCTGTGTCAGTGGGGAAGCCGTACATTCGTATTCCTTTCTCTGAGCGATTTGAGCATCCCCAGGCAGCACAGCAAACCATTGTGGCGACTAGGAGGCAGCACAGCAAACCAGGACAACACGGAGGAAAAGGCACAGACAAACTGCATGATATGCTATTCAATGTTTATTGAATTCCATGTATTTGCAATGGATGTTCCTAAAACAACACATTTAACATCATCATCATGCTGCTGCTGCTGATAGTCCTTTGATAGTCACCTGTCGGTCTCCTGTCCTTTCTGAAAGCCATAAAGATGACATTAGTCATTTAGATAACTTGTGTCCTAAATTACCATGGGATTACTGAAACTACCATGAATTTAAGAAAATGGTAGAAATTAATCTAATCTGAATTTTGAAGCATTCCTTTAGATCCCCTGCCTCTAAATATATCAATAAACATTAGAAAGTGATGCTCCTGACTACCATACAAGTTTAAGAAGATAATATTGGTTTTAAAGAATTCAAAGCTATAAACAGCAACAGGCTCTTTAACCAAGGCACTGTTAGCCTAACATCTAAGCTAGTTGTTCACACTAATCCTAATATTATCACTTAATATTAGCAAATTCAATTTTATTTTTTAAAACATATTGATGTAAATACATACACATATCGATTTGTTGTATAAATATTGCAAATCAAAACCTTTATTCACTAATAATTACCAAAAATCGTAGTTCTATCTCCTGTTATCAATGCATTCACATTGCCCGCTATGAACTTCCAGGGAACGATCCTCGTCTACATGAACCACGTGACGATAACCGTTTTTGGACTTCCGCTGTCTTAACTCTTCTATCAATATGGCGTTGGACAAACCCATCCATGGAAAAACCCAGTGATAGTCCTCAAGCTCTGATTGGAAGTTTGAGTGTGCGCCGAGGGTTACGCCGAGTGTCGAACAGCACTTTGAAATGGGATGGAACCACGGCAGACTGTCCAAAACTGGATTTGAACGGGTCCACCCCCTCCCCCACCCCGTCCCCAGAACTACAAATGTAGTAACTGTGTAGTAACTACACACTATTGTGTGTTTCGCAACATGTTCTATGCAGTGGCGGCGCCAGAGATTTTCTCTAAGGGGTGCTGTGGGGTAGCTTGACGTTTCATAGAGGGTGCTCCAACTTTAAGGGTTTCCCATTAATGCACCAGCGCTACAGTTGAATTTTCTACTGCAACTCATACTTGTCAACTCTCCCGATTTTCGCGGGAGACTCCCGATTTCATTGCCCTCTCCCGGTTTCCTTCCGGGGTCATATTTCTCCCGCATTTCTCCCGATTTCTCACAAAATCAGATTTACACACAACTGCTTCCACTCTGACTTTAATACAGCCGAACCATTGTTTGTTTTCCATGGTAACACGTCTCTTTAGTAGCGCGCGCAACTGAAAGTCTGACAGGGTGAGGCAGATAGTTACAGAAAACAGAACAAAAATAGACAACTACTCTACTCTCTGCTCACTCCTTTCCTGCCCACACATATGCTCCATCAAGGATGGTGCTACAGGCCACACAAATGTTGAAGTTAAAAGCATCAATCTGGTGCACTTTGAGAGCAAAATGAAGAGATCTATGGATACAATCTCTCAACATACATATGAAACAGAACTGTAAACAGATTTACTATTTCTTTATAGATATTTTACAAATCACTCCCCTTTTAAAACAAACCGTTTGAGACCCAATGAGATAACTAGACTAAAGTTAACTATCTAAACACTGAGAGTCCTTTACTTCACCTGAGCTGAGGTTATTTGAGACTCTCAGTCTGACAGGAGAGAGTTCTCCTTCCACTTTGTTGTTGAAAAAGCTCCCTATATCCGTTAGCTTGGCTAGCTAGCACCAGATGCTAACCACAACGATCTCCGGTAGAGACCCACCGGTGCTCGCGCACGCACACAAAATGGCTCGAGCCACACACACACACACAGAGCAGAGCTTGAATGAAACACAGAGAGCCAGAAGTAAGCTACTTGTACTCACGAGGCCTATTATGTGCAGAATCCCTCTCGCTTTCACGTGGTTTTGATTGAGTGTCCACACGTGGACGTTTAAGGACTAAAAAACGATCCATTTGTCACTTTGCTGTTAGCAAATAATTTGGCGCTCCAGCTAACAGGAAGTCACTAAAGTGTCACAAAGTAATTTAGCCTATGGGTAGGTCAAAATTATAATGGGTGCTGGCCATTGGCCTAATCACCATTGTTGGCTTTATGTTTTTGGTCAAACATTTGTTTGTTTCACATTTTCATTGATGTAATCAATAATTTGTCTAATTTAATTTAATTGAAAAAAAAAAAACTTGAAAAAAAAAAAACATATTTCTTGGGGGTGCTTAGGGGGTGCTTTGGCAATCCTGGGGGGTGCTGGGGGGTGCTTCAGCACCTTGTGTGCCAACAAGTGGCACACAAGGAATAAGTGGAATAAGTGTGCAATAATATTTAAATTGTATTTTCGGATCCTGAACGAGACCGCCGCCAGGGCGCGTCTACCTGCAGAAGGAAGCCATGCACGCAACGCAGCCCTGCTGACTTTCTGCCGCTTTCCTCCGTGGTGCAGTGCTGATCGTTTCACCACAGAGGAAAGCACTTCACAAATTGCAGTAGGCCTACCCATAAGGAGCTGTACAAATGCCGCAGTTTTTGCGTGGCCGTGTCTTTAGTTGAAAGCCCAGTGGCGATCTGCTCATCGAAATAATATGCTACAAAGGGGCGGACTGGCCATCTGTGTGTTGAACTTTCCTGTCGGCTCCCAGACCGTAGTCGAGGAGGGCAGCAGCAACAAGCTTCAATAACCCACTTTAGCTCAAATGACTGGAGAGAGGCGAGCTCTTCTTGGGAGGCCGTTGCACTTATTTAGCTGTTCTCCTGTTTCACAAAATACATCACAGACCTCAGTTTTTCTGCTGCCTCGTTTCACTTCCAGAAACATACACACGTTCCCCCCTCACTGTCGCTCTACCATCCACACACACACATGCACAAGCCACACCTCTCTCTCTCTCTCTTAAAGGGACAGCGATCTCATCTCACTCTGCATGACCCTAATATCATAACATGTGTGTTCTGGAGAATCACAGAACGGACGATTCTCCTTATTATGCCGTTTAAACCAATTATTTAAATGTGGTAAATGTGTAAGTTTCGTTGACAGGTCCACACACTGCTTCCCCGCAGCGAGGCTCCCTCCGGCTGATAGTTCACGAGCGTCAAGCTCCTCAACCCCACCCCCCTCCCGCAGTTGATAATTCTCGATTGTCGGCACGCTGATACATTTTTTTTTTTAAATGGCACTTCATATCAAAAAGGTTGCCGACCCCTGGTGTAAATATACCAATATACCGATTGGATCAAATATAAAAGTCAGCCGAATTAGTATTGATACTGCAAGGAGTTGACCGTCCGTCAACATGTGACCGGTTGGGAGTGAGAACATGTTGTGTACAGAGTTATTGCAGTGGGCAGGAATGTTTTCCTGTATCGGTTCCTGTGACAGCGGAGCTGCAGCAGTCTGTTGGAGAAGGAGCTCCTGTCTGTCAAGGTGGGGGGGGGGGGGGGGTTATCTGTCTGTCCAGCTGCAGGTGGAGAGGATGGGTGGGGTTACCCATGATGGAACCAGAATAAGGTTTTTTTGGCTTACACGCCTTTCATCGTAGTGGAAAATGTTGTCATATGCAATATTTTTGGATAGTTTCACCATTGAAATGCGTTTGATAACACTAGGTGCTCTAGTGCCAAAGTTGTGGCCCTAAAAAAATATCAACTATTCATTTGTATGGCATCCAGAGCTTCCACATTTTAGGGAATATGTTTTTTGATTTAAAATATCATCAACGTCATAAGCAATGGTTACATTAAAAACCCTCCTATTGTATTCGTTTCCCCCCCTTACTTTGGTGTTCGCGGTCAAATTTGACCGGTCCTGTTTTAACTGCTATTACATTAACACAAAAACCATGAATCATCACCACATTTCATTCATTTCATCAACATTGTATGTTGAGTTGGCACCTCAGCTCAAAACATACAAAAACACAGAAGAATAGAAAGTTAACCCATTGAAATGATATGAGAGCAGTGCTACAAGCTACAATTCCCATTAGATACGCGCCCAACAATCGTTACGAAGTACAAAGAGCTGACATATTTGTAGTTCTTCCGGCGTGTGTGCGTGGACTCGTTCGACTTGTCTTGCGTTGACGGCCGTATAGGCTCCATCAATCGGTCAATCGGGCGCGATCCGAAACCAAACCCTGTGTTTAAAAAAATATAAAATACAAATTTGCACTTTTGCCTCCTTAGCAACGGCAGTATCGTTTGGGTGGCGATCTGAGTTCGGGTACCGTATCTGTGACGTGACAAAGGGTCGCCGTGACAACGTGGTGATGAGATGTGGATAACTTTCCAGATAAAGACCATCCTGATACTCGAGTTGTGGTTTTCAATAAGTGAAAAATAAAATTCAAAGTAATCACTACAATTTTAATATCTCAAGCATTTGTCCCCAAAAGCTTTCAAATGTAGTAGCAAAACCGGTGATCCAGATCAGGATCATTTTAATTAGGCCTATAATTAAATGACATAATAATAATACATTTTATTTTTAGAGCGCTTTTCTGAAACCCAAAGACGCTTTATATGCAAGCCTACCTCCAAAGCGTTATACTTCGGAAGTTAAACAAATTAGATAAGGCAGTGGATGGCAAAGTACCAGATTTCACACATGAATATGCTTAAAATAAGTTATGGTGTTCCTATCACTGACAATGAAATCATGTAGTATTTCAACTGTAATTTCCTAAAAAGTCAAATGCATTTTGGTGGAGGTTTTCATCATATTTCTAATAGAAACATATTAAATATGACTCAAATGGAGCATACAAACAAGAGAACAAACGTGCAAAAACAAAACTGGTGTTCAAATAACAGATTTTATTTTTTTGCATTATCCCGGAGAATTCTTCGGCTGCCAGGAATGAGCCCACTCCTGCCACTGAAAACCGAATGGAATAATGTTAGTTACAGTTACTGGTTTCGTCTTTCTGAAAAGCATTAACCATGTGTGAAGCAAACATCTTATAACTCAATTTATATAAGTAAATGTTTCATTTACCATTTAGAAAAAGTGAACATAGAAATGAAAACAAATGTTCTAACAAACAAATTAAAAAAAATACATTAACAACAATGAAGTTAAACAATCATTTGTTCCTACACTACTTCAGCTGCTTCAGAATAACAGCAGTGAAATATATAAGAGGACTGGTGGTAGATTTGGATGTTTTGCATTTGTTAAATATCATGTGTTTGTTCTCCAACATGGGAATACATCAGATGACATGAAGCCAAGTAACTGGAAGATATATACCATACTGGACAGGGCTCCCACTCCACCAACATTTCTGCTTTTCCCTATCAAGTGAAGAAAACAAATCTCTAATTTCGGAAAGACCAAACGCATATTAGCTATTTAGCAAACAATTGTGTTGGAAGTTTGTAAATCATAAAGCACACCCTATGCATTACTTTTATTCCCGTCTAACCTTTCTCATTCTTTCTTTTATTACACTCCTGATGGGGAAAGTTTCTAGGCGAGTGTGGTAGGAGCAATCTGTGAACATCAAAGCAGGTTCCACATACAGTATTAGTCATATTAGAAATAAAATAAATATAACTATGAACACTTAAGTAGCAACCAGACTTGCACGATGAAAAGTGACCACACTGTTATCACTGGTCAAAAGTTACTGTATACATCATTGAAATGGAACCAAGCTGCTCTCAGTCCTAACATGGGATGCTTGTTTGAATGGCCATACCACTGCTGAGCCTGAGATGACCAAAGAAAATACTGCACTGCTGCTTCCTTTACTGCCTAGCATTCTCATCACCACCTTATCAACGATGACTGTATGTATTTTAGTCTAATTAGACAATTAAAGCCCTTTGGATTTTTGGATAATGTATCAATTATAGTTATTGGTCACAATATAGCATTGTTAACTCACTGAAGAAGCATCAATCACTGCGTTTACATGCACTTTGCTAAAGTACATGTCGATAGATTTATTAGAATACCAATCAATTCGACTCATGCAAATGTTTATAATCAGTCAAAATACTTAATACTGTTAACATACCTGACTTTTTCTTTTTGCGTGTAGGACCAAGTACTGTGTCCCTCACGGACCCTGTCCTGTCAGCTGTGGGTTGAAGAAGAAATATTACTATCTACATACAGTATACCAAGTTAAGCTTAAACTCAAGTTTCAAAATACATCCCACAAATGCAGCATCACATGATGTAATAGGTGTTAGGTACAGATATTTTTTTGTTATTGCGATTTAATTGAGGTTGATCTATGAAGTCTAGGTGTTTTGTTGTCTTGCCTATATAATTGACTCCATACTTTATGTGTAAGGAATAGTTTGATAAATATTAACATGTTGTGCTGTAACGTTAAATGAATTTAACTTTGATTCAAAAACCTAAGTTTATTCCCCGTATGTTCATTATAGGACAGTGTCGTATCTAAATGCAGTTCTTGACTATAAAGTTTAAATATGCTGCATGACGTTGTTGCATGAGTTGCTTCGAAGTTTACCCCTATGATCAGGGATTGCTTTAGGTAGACCACAATATTAATGATATCAACCTCTCGTACAATATATGGACATGAGCCAAATCATTTTGATGTAATCAACCTACTGCCCAACGCTACAATGTAAGACCCTTTCTGTGTGTAAACCAAATCACATAGGAGTTTTATTTTGTGATTTATCAAATGTAAAGTAAGCCTGCTGTTGCTTTGCATTTTTGGGTGAAAAGGGTATAACCATATAGTAACCACATGTCTGTTCAGGAATGAAAGACTGTATTTTTCTAAACGTTTAATATTTATTTATATCCGATTACCAAAGGATATACACATACCCAAGTATCCCATTTTCCTTTCATATTTATGAAGTTGTAGGTGAAATTGTTATTTAGATTAAGCTATTGTTGTTATTATTATTTACCTATTGGAACAATCATTATTCCCAAAAATGCAAGAAGTGCAATTCGGTGTTTTGAGATATTGTAGAAGCATGACTTGTCAACAAGTTACCTACAATAATATTTTAGGAAAATATCGGAAAACACTCTTGACTTTTATAAATATAAAAGCTGCAAATCTCAGAGAACAAATGTCACTGTGTGTGCTGTGTGCTCTGCATGTGTGACCATTAAAGGGGGTTTCATCCCTCCGATTCTATCTATCTATTTTATTACCTGGCCCCTCCGTGGTGGTAGCCTGTCTCACATCATCCCGCTGGGGCTGCTCCTCCTGCCCCACCTCTATGATGGTGCACTGCTTCACGGGGGGGGGGGGTCTTCAGCACCTCCACCTGCACGGTGCTTGTCTCTGGCACCTGGCTCTCTGTGGTCCCTGCCTCCTGCCAGTTGTTTTCTGGTTCAGATGGGTCACAGGGTGTGAGGTTCAGCGTGACTGTCTCTTCCTCAGGATCTTCCGCAACCACCTGGCCAGTGGAGTCCTGTGTCCAACCTGTGCAAGTTAAACAAATGTTGGTCTTGACTTGCTTAAGACAAAGAGGTTAACTCATATATCTAGAAATAAGAAATACAGCGTGCTTAAGGTATGTTTCCAGACAGGGTCAAAAATATACTCGTTATGTCATAGGACTGTGTGCAATCAAAGTTAATAGCAGAGAAATAGTGGTATTTATCCAGTCAACCATTTATGGTTTTGTTTTGCGATATTATTCTTCCGATTAGTGTCTACATTCCATGTGATGTGACATGTCAATTTGTCGGTAGACAACATATAGACGTGTGCATGTATGTTCCCTTACATTATTTACATCCACACATTTTGTTCAGAATTTATGGGACTGACGCAAATGTGTTTTGCATAAGTGCAATCAAATAAGTAACCTGTGATGGTTATAAGGAAATGTTAAGCTCTCCATAGATACAAACATTTTGTGTACACAATACTGTGAACTGTGAAGATATAGTGCAAGCATCTCACCTTCACAAAGGTACTCATAAAAAGTGCCTATCTTGTCAAGGTAATCCTGGGCATAGGCGGTCAGTGTGCAGCGAGGGGTTAGGATTTCACATTTGACGTCCTTCTTCCTGGTCTCCTTGCCAAGAAGCAGCACTGGTTTAAAGCCAATGGCATGGAGTTTCTCAAGCTGTAATGACAAAATAATATATTTACTGTTTAAAGAAATGGAAAGGAAACATCAACAACAACAACAACAACAACTATATAACAACAACTATAACATTACTGATGACAGCATCTAGTTGTATGCCATTCATAAACCTAGATGCTGAGTTAAGCCTTTGCAGAATCGTGTATTTACCAGGAAGGGTTACACAGTAGAAGCAGAAAATATTTTATAGACAAACACAAAATACAAATAAATCAGTATCCTGAGTCCCAGTTCAAACCCTTATAATCTTAAAGTTAAAGTACAATAAGATACAAATGTGTGACCACTCAACAATTAACACTTACAATGACTATTGCATAATTAAAAATGTAATATAATCCAAGCATAGCTTGACACTGTTCAAATTACGTGCTACGATGTAAAACGTTCCCGTATGTTGTGGCTGCAGTCGTAAGAGTAATATAGAGTAGTAACATACAATGATGTAGTCTTATTAAAGGTGGGGTAGGTAAGTTTGAAAACCCGGCTCGAGATACACTTTTTGTTATATTCCATGGAATGCTCTTAACATCCCGATAGCAATGAATATCTTAAGTGCTTTGACAAAAAATTCATTAAAAAATGTCATCTGTGGAAGCCGTAATAATGTAAAAAGCACGACCAATCATCTGAGCCGGCCCGGCTAAAGTAACTGGATGGCCTACCTGCCTGTCAGCCTTCCATCTGTGCACAAACTTATCTCGTGCCCTCATTGGTAATGTGCACGTTCGTGTGTGTTGGAGGAGGGGCTCTATAAGGAAGTGGCAGATTTTCTCCGGTTGTGTATTTTCAAATTCTAGCGATCTCGAGCCGGTTTGTCAAACTTACATACCCTACCTTTAAGGTCTAAAAGTGTGTACATAAGCAAGAATGGAACACAACATGGAAGTGAAGGAAGTGCTCTGTTTATTTAAATGTGTAGTTAAATTAAAATAGTGTCCCTTGGCTGTGAAAGTCAAGATAAGAGTAGTTCTAAAATTGAAAGAAAAGAGAATATTAAATAATACCTTTGCAATAATATCTATATTTGAAGTTGATATCAAAGTGTATATTGGTTAATAAGACACAAACATCATTAAGAAATAAATGTATATAAAAACAACATTCAACTTGATCCTGGCCCAATATATTGGCAAACAGTCAGGGTCCGTCTGTGTCAGTTCTTTGGTGTCAGCTTGGTGTGTCCGGGCCTTAACATACAGTAAAAAGTGTACATACCAAGACAATGGCTTCATCCTTGATGGAAGCAATGTTGTGGTTCTTCTTCCGCCCTGACACCCAACCCCCTCGCTTCTCATCAAACCTCTTGAGCTTCTTCTCAAGGCGCAGCTTTTTTGGCTGCTCCTTAAGGCAATGTCCACACATCTTCTGTGCACAAAATAAAATGTTCTGACAGAAGGGACATGTCTTTTTTGTAGACCCACCTGGCATGATTAACACGGGATTACAAACAAACAGACAGACTGACAAACACAGGAAAGTAGAGAAGTACACAGCATAGATAGAAGGGTGAATAAAGAAATAGATGATAGACATAAGAGAGCTAGATAGGGAGATAGGTTTGAGTTTGGCTCTTAAAAGTGCCGTTGGTTTTATGATGGTGTAGATTAGGGGTTTCACCAACTAATCGACTAGTCGACTAGTCAACTACCTTTACCACTAGTCGGCGCTGTAGGCCCTAGTCGACTAGTCGTGGAAAAAATGGAGGTAAACGAGGTGCTGCAAAATGCTTCAAAACACGTCCGACATTCTTATGTATGGCAGTACTTCAACGAAGATGTAACCAACTCCACAGTGAAGTGTCAGTTGTGTACAGCTGTATTGAAGTACAATACAAATGCATCTGCTATGCGCAACCATCTGAAGATGAAACACCCGCTGCCGACAGCTAGCACTAGCAGTAATGCTACCACCAGTGAGCAACGGACCGGCGTTAGCACTGAACAGAGGCAACAGTGATGCGGATGATGAGCTACGGGATTACTGCCAGCGGACACCGCATATCCCCACAATGGATAATCCACTGGAGTGGTGGGCAGAAAACGTGCACCGCTTCCCCCGCTTTCGAGGAGCTACCTGGCTATTCCAGCCACAAGCACCCCGAGTGAGAGGGTTTTTTCCCTGGCAGGCAACACTGTCACCCGAAAGCGATCAAGCCTCCTTCCCTCACATGTCGATGCGTTGGTGTTCAAACCAAAAATATGGAAAGGTGGACGTTATCGTGGAGGACAGCGAATAAAGTGTTGCGCAATGCGCTGTTGCGCACTGGATTTACGTGGCATTTATGTAAACAAGAGTTTTTTGCTGTCGATTTTGGTGAGTCCAGTGTTTGTTATTTACTCAGCCATGTAACACAAATTAAAATGCAGTGTTTAATGTTACTGTATGAGTTCCAATAGAAAATACAGTTGTAAACCTCTCTTTGTGTGTCTCTATTATGACGTAACGACTAGTCGACTACTATTTTGAAAAACTAGTCGACTAGTAAATATTGATAGTTGTGAAACCCCTATGTATGGGTTTGTGGTGTGGGTACAGGAGCTGCAGGAGAGAACAGAAAAAGGGAATTATGTAGTGAAACTAGCTTTTTTAAATGCAAATTGTGACGGTTTAACTACTTTAGACAGACTGAGTTCATTTACCTGTTTCCTGTTTCATACGCGTAACAAGCACATGGACTATGCCTCTCCCTCCCAAACATATATTAAAATGTCGGCCAGCGTTAGTACTGTCATGTGTAAAACAAAAGCGATTAAGATAACGTATAACTCACACTTTAACACCGACGTATGTAGCCGTAATTAAGACAAATATTTTTCACACACCACCTATGAGCTGATATAAATGTAGCTAAACTAGTTTAAGCTTATGTTGAACGTGAGCTAGCTAGCTAGAATAATAATAATAATTTCACATTAATGTTGCTTTGCTGATTATGGCGAAAGCATTTCTCAGACTTAGAACAGTTCAGTATGTATGATGAAACATGCGAGTAAAGGCTTAAAAAAAAGCCCCAATTATTAAATCTAAGCAAAACATGTATCAGACTTTAGTGACCCAACTTACTTTGTCAGAGGATGGATCGCAATGCCGGTGGCAGCGTCTTTGGCCAATAGGTGGTGCTCTGAATGGTGTAATTTCCTGTACCGATTATACAATAAAATATTAATACATTTCCTATATTTTGACACGATAACTCTTTAATAACCTAAGTAGCCTACGGACAAAAACCAAAAAGTATATATTGCCTTATAAAATGCAGAAAAGTTTAAACATCTAACGTGATAATAATAAATAAAAAATAATGATATCTTGAACCAAAATAAATAAAATGGTAAATTAACCGACAACAACAATTTAACATAAATAAAACAAGGATTAAAACAAGGATAAGTTTGACTCAATGTTGTGTAAAGTACCCGTTATGGTTAAAAAATATATTTTTTAATTTTTTATTTTTTTTAAATAATACAGCTTCCAGCTTCCCGAGACACGAAGAAGAGACACAAACAATTCTTCCACTTGAAATGCGTTTAAACTGTCAGAGAGATGTTTAATCAGTTCATTTTAATTGGTTAATAATTGGTGTTTAATACTGGCAACTTCTAATTGTTGGGGGGGGGGGCGGCGTTCGATCCAGTTTCAATTCCGTAACCTTGGCGCACTGCCACTCCAACATCCAATCCCGACTTGAAGTTTAATCACGGGGACTGTAGTACTAAATGATAGCTGGGGATTATGGGTAGTGTAGTGTCTTCGGCCATCCTAAACTCGATGATGCTCGAAATGGCCTACGTCTCTTTCCGGTTATTTTTATTTTGAAATTCAGTTCCTGAAGGACGGCAAAAAAGCCCGAGATTATAGAATTAAACAAATAAATAAAAACAAGGATAATTGTGTGTTATTGTTGACTAAATAACAGTGTGTTATTTGGAAAAGAATAACAAATTAGAAGGAAAAATGAGCCCCATTTATTTTCCTCACAGACAGCAACAAAAGTCCGAAATTATACGATTTTAAATAAAAGCAATAATTGTGGCTTGATATTGAGTAAGAACATGTTTTTATGAACCACACAGCTTCCGGTCTTCCTATAACACGTAATGCCGTGAGACTACCAACAGAAATACATTGCTTTTAAAATCGTGCTGTGCAACAGGAAAAAAAAGGGGAAAGACTACCAATAGAAATACATTGCTTTTAAAATTGTGCTGTGCAACACGAAAAAAAGGGGAAAATCGTGTTGGTGAACACGAATCAATAGATTAAAAATCGTGTTGGTGAACACGAAATGCCGTAAAACTGGGTTGGCAGATTGGGATTGTGGTGGAGATGCTGAGCAGTTATTTAATTGTTGCATGTAGTTATTATTATACTGCGTGCTTCTTAGTTATTCCATCTTTTGCTGTAACATGGATCTGTATGTAACTCTATATTTACTTATCTACCACACTTCCTTCTACATCATACACCATCATTATACATGATGGTGTATATAGGATATATATATTTGTATACATATCTGTAAATTGTATAATTTTATTTTTCGTATTTGGGATTTCTCTTTTGTCCACTCAAATACACTTGGCCCTTTCTCTTTTCCATGTGGAAAATGGCAGCTGCATATTCTGCTTTTCTCATCTGGCTCCCTGTCTGCTCGTCTACAATGAGACAATTATATAATTAATTACTAATAACCAAATTCTTCATTTAAACTTAAGAGCACGTTGAGTATGTCAGCTTTGCTTGGTTCATCTTACTGGGGGGCAGCTACATGGATGTCGGTGCAGTCCACAATAATTTTGCAGTTGAAGGCCGAATTAATTTATTATTGACTCAGAATGAAGCACAACTTCATGTCATACAATATATTGACTTTATTTGTAATTGTGTAAAAAATATGAGCATTGATTAGCAAGCAGGACCTGCAGGAACAGAAAATGGTGATGGATGGAGCTTGGAAGAGAGAAGAATAAAGAAAACAGATCAACTTTATTATCGGATATTAAAAATTCAATTTCAAAACAAGTTGCCGCTCCTACAGTTTTCTAGTATGTAAAGATGATTTCACATTACCAATGCAAAATATCCCACTCAATACATGTGTGTCTCTGGGGGGTGCATTGTGCCTTTGATGTATATAAATAATATACCATAACCAAATACTATTACGTACAGTGGAAATCAGGTTGCCAGAGCAGGTCAGTCCAGTGTGCATGTTCCTCAGGGTCTCAGCAGTTACAGGTGAGGATAAGAAAATAAAAGAGAAAAAGGTCAGTAACAACACTTTAAAGTAAAAACACTGAATAATTATCTCTTTTACACAATGAAACACGTCCAGAAGAATTTCATGCAAAGCTGCCTGCCTGCCTGCCTTCCTCCCTTCAACTCTCCCTGAACTGCCTGATATTTTAATGTTCAATGTTAACCATTTGTGCAGATAGCATGAAGTAGAAAAGATCCCCGATGCTAATGTGGCGTTAGCCTACCTCCCGCCCCTTAGCACCTGGTGGAGGGGGCGATAGGCTACTCTTCAAATGTTTCACAAAATACTTACCATCATGACTACTCTTACTGTTTAACATTTTGGTTTACTTCATGTTAAGGCTAATACAAATGACAAGGCTAAGTAATGTAATGTAATGCTAACTAACGTGCTCGCTAATAGCTAGGTAGCTAACTTGACTATGTTCCATGCAAAACATGTATATTACCTGATATGTTTGGTCCTGGTCCTTTCACCAGACGGGAAGCGATAGAACGAGCAAGTGGTATGATCACTTTTGTGATTACAAACTGGTACAAAGCACACAGGCATCTTGTAAAAGTGAATTTATTGGAGCAATCTCTTATATTTATTGTAGGGAATAAATCAGTTATGAGATCTTCTTCTTCTTCTTTGCTTTAATTGCGAGTCCAACCAGTCTTGGAGCATTATCGCCTATGACATCACTTACGCGACCCAGAATGCGATTTGGGATTTGTAGTCTTTCTAGTTTCGTATATTTCATAGTCTTATATTTCAACAGTTTTACGACAAACTGTGACTTTTTTTTACATGGAAATTATTGTTTAAGATTGACAAACCTCATATGTGTCATTCGTGGCACAATTCAAACGGGATCAAAAGATAACTTTTCTCTCTCCATTGACTTCAATGTATAATTTTCCGCTTCCGGGGTCCCATGGAGGGGAGGGACTTTGCCTCTCTATGAAACACAGAGACCTAGAAGTACTTGTACTGTACTGTAGCATGTTATTTTCGAATCAATAATTTTTCAAATTCTGAATTTCACACATAAAAAAAAAAGAAGACACATACATTTCTTGGGGGTGCTATGGCTATCCTAGGCAGGAGCTCCAACAAGGTGTGTAGGACAGAGAGTGAATACACATAGCCTACTATACA
>NC_136907.1:39510937-39553437 GCF_949606895.1 Notothenia rossii
ATGTGTGAAATTGAAACTGATAGATAGAACAAAGATAGCCTATCAAAACAGGCCAGCCCAGGATATCACCCCCAGTCGAATGGCCAGTCAGAGCACATTAACCAGGAACTAGAGACCTGTTTGCGCTGCCTGGTCTCCCAGAACCAGGCATCCTGGAGCAAGCACCTGATGTGGGTGGAGTATGCCCACAACACGCTGCCCACTTCCGCAACAGGACTCACACCGTTCCAGTGTGTGCACGGCTACCAACCACCTCTGTTCCCTGCCAATGAGGCCGAGGTCACGGTCCCATCAGCTCACGCTATGGTCCGTCGGTTCCGCCGGATCTGGGCCGGTGCTCGTCGGGCTCTCTTGCGCAGTTCCAGCCGGATGAAGGAGGTGGTGGATCGACGCCGGACACCTGCTCCACCGTATCGGCCTGGACAAAGAGTTTGGCTAGCTACCAAGAACTTACCCCTCCACTTCATGTCGAGAAAGCTAGCTCCAAGGTTTGTTGGTCCATTCCCGATATCGAAGATGATAAACCCGGTGTCTTTGCAGTTACGTCTACCCAGGTCATTAAAGGTCCATCCAACGTTTCATGTCGGCAAGATCAAGCCGGTCAGGGAGAGCTCATTGGTGCCCGCCTCTAAACCCCCTCCACCCCCCCAGATGGTAGAAGGAGGCCCCGTCTACGCCATAAAGAGACTGCTGGCAGTTCGTAAGCGAAGGCGAGGAAGACAGTTCCTTGTGGACTGGGATGGGTACGGTCCAGAAGAGAGAGCATGGATCCCAGCGAGTTTCATTGTTGATCCGGCCATGATTAATGATTTTGATCGGGATCACCCAGAAGTTCCTGGGATGTCAGGAGCCGTCCCTAGAGGGGGGGTACTGTAACATCCCGTCATGTCTGTTAAATTATTCATGTCATGTTAATCAGGTTCATGTTATTGTTTCACGTTTATTTCATAGCCCAGGTTAGATTTATGTTTAGTCAAGTCTTTTTGTTCACCTGTCTAGTCCTGTCATTGCACTTCCTGTTTTATTTTTGTACTTACCTCTTGTCTCTCATTTCAGGTCCCCTTACTTCCTCCCTTTGTGTGTTTTCCCGCCATCGTCAGCGTCTGCCCCGCCCCTGATTGTTTCCACCTGTTCCCCCTTACCTCATGTATAAATAGTCCTGTCTCCCTTTGTCCTGTGCCAGTTCGTCTTGTGCCTTGTGCCATTTAGAGAGCCAGCTTGTCTCACCAAGAGATTATTGTACTTTGTGACCATAGTCAAGTTTATTTAGTTTGTAATTGGCTTTGCTACGTTTTGCCTCTCAGGAGTGATTTTTGTTTGAACTTTATACTTTTCCAAAGTAAATACTTTTTTGAACAAACTTTCTTTTGAGTCGTGCGTTTGAGTCCAAGTGTCTGTCAAGGTTCCTAACACTACTTGCATCACATCGCTTACATTTATTCACACAGCCCATCAGTTGAATTAAGCTACTTTTGTACACGTGTGAAATTGCAATACCCAAAGCTTATCAAAAATCTTATCTTCACATCAAGGTCCAAGAAAACGACAATTTCTCACATATTATTATAATTATGGCCCACATAGTAAGTACATCAGAGAAAATGCACATACATGTCCTTACCCAGCTAGCGGGGAACGTTCTCACAACTTTGGCTAACGTTACCTATTGGTTCTAATAAGGTTTTAAAGAAACATTTTAATCTGATGTTCAAAGAACCTTTTTAGGATGTTTATTTTTTCAAATAATGTTCCTATAAGGTTTAAGGTTAACTAAGACATAACGTTTTAACTGCAACATTCAGAGGATGTTTTGAGGATGTTATTGAGGCCTGAGATGACAGAAAGTGTTTTATAAAATGTTCCTTCAATGTGATATGTTAACAAAGGTGGAACGCTTTGCCTGCAACATTCTAAGGATGTGTTTTGGACATTGTTGGGTAACACATTAAAGATGTTCTTTATCAAACGTTCCCTCACTGTTACATGATAACAAATGAAGAACATTCTCCAAGCAACATTCTGAATGTTTTCAGGATGTTATTGAGGCCTGAGATGACAAAGTGTTTTATAAAATGTTCCTTCAATGTGATATGTTAACAAAGGTGGAACGCTTTGCCTGCAACATTCTAAGGATGTGTTTTGGGGATTGTTGGGTAACACATTAAAGATGTTCTTTATCAAACGTTCCCTCACTGTTACATGATAACAAATGAAGAACATTCTCCAAGCAACATTCTGAATGTTTTCAGGATGTTATTGAGGCCTGAGATGACAAAGTGTTTTATAAAATGTTCCTTCAATGTGATATGTTAACAAAGGTGGAACGCTTTGCCTGCAACATTCTAAGGATGTGTTTTGGGGATTGTTGGGTAACACATTAAAGATGTTCTTTATAAAACGTTTCCTCAATTTTACATGATAACAAATGAAGAACATTCTCCAAGCAACATTCTGAAAATGTTTTCAGGATGTTATTGAGGCCTGAGATGACAAAGTGTTTTATAAAATGTTCCTTTAATGTGATAAGTCAGCAAAGGTGGAACGTTTTGCCTCCAACATTCTAAGGATGTGTTTTGCACATTAAAGATGTTCTTTATAAAACGGTCCCTCAATGTTTCATGAGAACAAATAAAGAAGCTGCAGTGAGCCGTTTAGTGGAGAAAGTGAATACTGCTGAATGCACATACTTTACAGAGATGCTGTATGTGAAACCAATGTGAGTTTGGAAAATTGGACAGTATTTTTCTATTTTAGTATACCTCAACAATGGAATTATGATCAGTGGAAATGGCCATGACATGTGACCTTTAAACTATTCATTTTTGTGTTTACTATTTACTTGCACTATGTTTTTCTGTTTATCTGTATTATTGTGTTGCATTTTTGGAGGAGCCTGTGACCTAAGATTTTCATTGTCATACTACACTGTATTGTATGGCAACAATGAAAACCTTGAACCTTGAACGTGATGCGAAATATTAACACTACAACAAATAGGGCTTTCCACTGTGCACTAACCCTATCTCTGCACAAAACAACTGATGTTCTCAAACACATTCAGAAGGCAAGGGATTCCCCAAATTGACTCTTGACAAGGCACACCTGTTACTTGAAACCCATTCCAGGTGACGACCTCATGAAGCTGATGAGAGAAGCCAAGAGTGTGCAAAGCTGTCATCAAGGCAAAAGGGGGCTACTCTGAAGAATCTAAAATAAAAATCATATTCTGGATTTTTTGACACTTTTTTGTTAACTAGATAATTCCTATGTGTTCTTTCATAGTTTTGATGTCTTCAGTATTAATCTATAACGACAACTTTTCAATAAACACAAACCATTGAATGAGAAGGTGTGTCGAAACCTTTGACTGGTAGTGTGTATATATACATATAAACTTTTGTGAAATTAAGATGGAAAATGTCGTATTTTTGGTCAGTTTTAATGGGTTTAAGGACGAAAGGTAGTTGGAGCGCTGTCATTGGTTCCACTGATGTGTCAATCTCATACACCATATCATAGAGAGAGAGAGTGCAATTATGTCCCGCCCACACCAGAGGAGAATTCATTTCTACCACATGGACAGGACTACAAAGCAACTTGTGCTACATAAAGGTAAGATAATGATGTAACTCAAATTATTTACAGTAAATTAAACATTCAGAAATGAGGCAAATTGACATTTACCACATCTCATTATTTTTATTCTGCCATTATTTCAAGCACATTTTCTTTGTGAATGCCATACAAACAAAAGATAACGTTTAAAGAGCAACTTGCAGGTTAGAGACCCCAGTGAATAAATGTGTAGGAAAATGATGTACAGATGTAGCGATTCATTTCAGACAGTTTGAAACGCGAGGGCCGTGATTGGTACATGATCTGCCCTCGCTCAAGGGAAAACCTCCAGCTTGACTTGAGACCGCCCCCGTGATAGATAAATGTAATTATAATGAAGCCAGCTGCAATGGATCATTGATCCACCAGGGGGTGCATTGGGATTCCACACTGGAGCTCATGTGAAATAAAGTCAGATACAGTACGCTGGATGTACAGCGGAACTTTGTTAAGATCCATATTTCACGGATATCATACTCTGTGCTAAATAAGAGACATGTAATCATTTACAAAACATCACCATGTTGTTATTTAACAAAATAATGTTGTTTAGTCGAAAAAAACGAACAGGAGGAAATGCAGCCCGGCTCTCCATATTTAATCCTAATTTAATCAACATCTTCACCACGATCATTTATGTTTATGTTCGCCGAATTGACATGAAATCACTGACACATATGAATATACTGTATTCAACTTCATTAAAACGTTATTAACGTACCTAAACTCAGTAATTCACAAAAAATATTCATATTTGAATGGAGCCTCGTCGGCAGATCAGGATCCCAAAGTGTAGCGGAGGGATCCTGATCTGCATGACGGGTGCTATTTTCCCCATAAGGAACAAGTCGCTGCAAATTATCCCGCTTATTACACGGCCACATTCTCAACAAAGTAACGACATGACTCCCAGTATTAATTGAAATGCTTTTATGGATTTAGAAAATGTTTTTATTGATTTAAAAAATAGTTGTATGTATTGATTTAAATTGACATGCATCCGCTAAGAAAAATAGTCCGTTGTTCCAGTTTTTTAAACAGTCTGAATGAAACGGCAGCTCTCAGCTGTGTATAAGTGGCTTTTATGTTTTTAGGTATAAAATGTTATGTCATTCAGGCTTATAGTTCACCTTCCTCTAAAAGCCTTCAACAATGACAATATTCATAGTAATTTAATAAATCCTTCCAACACACATTGTAAAAAATAGCCTACTGTAAGTTAAGAAATCATTGCAATATGTACATCTTCTGATGTAACAACAATAACATTATAAATAGTAACATAGCTGAACATGGTATTGCACATTTAGCTTTGAGTGTTACCAGTGCTTGAATTGGAATAAAAAAGGTGCCAGTACTCTAAATCAGCAACAAGTATTTGGCACAAAGTCATAGTATATCCTATAATGCTGGTGGGTTTGTCTCTTTACTGTATATTTTAGAAAGGCTCACTGTACTTAAACAAAATGACTCAGGGTGCATCTGAGATTAGAGGGGGTGCAGTGGTAAAGTGCTATTTTTATAAGTGGGGAGTGGACCTGACACCCTCTAGTCTAGGGGGGTCCGGGGGCGTGCTCCCCCGGGAAAATATTTTTTTAAATATTGAAGTTAGATGCATCAATCTGGTGCACTTTGAGAGCAAAATGAAGAGATATATGGATACCTCTCAACATCCATAATGAAACAACTGTAAACAGATTTACTTTTTCTTTATGGATATAAAAGAAAGTAAAGCTTGACTCCTACTGGCTGGTTAAATGACTCCTCGTCCCTGAGGCCACTACCAGTTTTTTGTGCCATTTTCCTGGATTTATTTGTCAATAGCATTGCTGCACAAAGTGATAGCCCTCTAGTTTAAATCTACTACCCCAAAAGAAACATATGGAGATGGGTTACTATTTAAAAAAAATTGCAAATCTATTTGGGAACAGTAGGGCTGAGCCTCAAATCCTATAGGGGGGTCCGGGGGCATGCTCCCCCGGTAAGATTTTTTTTTAAATGTTGGACTTAAATGCATCAATCTGGTGCATTTTGAGGGGGAAATAAAGAGACTACACCCATATGAAACAAAAATGTACACATTTAAATAATCATAAAATCATAAGTACATGGCCATAACCAATAACATACAATATCCAATATGAAAAAACATTGAAACTTGTTTATTTATTTGTTTTTGGTTCATTTATAGTTGTGAGTGTGTCTGGGCTCCTGAATCGGCCTCTCCTGTCTCCCTCCTCTCCCCCCTGCTCCTCTTTGAGGCAACAGCCTAGTTGACTAAGACTAGTTTTAGCTCTCAACAAGTTTATCTTACCTTTTTTCACCTAGTTAACATGTTGTTTGTATTATTCATGCATATTTTACTCATCACTACCAGTGTTGGGTGTAACGCGTTACAAAAGTAACGGAGTTACAGTAATAGATTACTTTTTGCTGTAACGAAGTAATGTAACGCATTACTAATGAAATGTGGGTAATATATTACCCGTTACAATGCTCAGTAACGCAGTTACAACACATTTTAACCCGAAATTAAATGGTGTTTTGTTTTTTAAGAAATGTATTAACATAGCGAGACATTCCGACACCGGACAAATTGTGCGGGTCGATTAGTAAACCTGGTGTTTACCCTTCAGGCTTCGCGTCGAGATCTTCGGGGAAGTTGAACGTTATGCAACCATTCAAAAAAGAGAACGTAGCGAAAAATACAAACAACAAATTGTGTCAGGTGCGCGTGACCTGCTCCGCTGCGCGTGCATCATTTCCAAAGTGCTTCCACAGCAGTGACACACATCTGATCTGTGGATAATCATTTATACGAAAATGGTTAAAGCAACCATCACTAAACGCCAGCAACACTGCATCTACTGCAGACAGTAGCAACAGGTCAGATGCGGACATCACGTTACCCTCCGTTGTGGACACTAGCTTACTCCCGCCTGACTCACCAGCCCCGGAGCAGCAGTCTTCGTCGCCCGAAACTACGCCGCCCCTCTGCGGCCCGCAGGTGCCAGGTATATCTAAACAACTACCGGCCTGTACAGTGGGGTAAGGCGGTCATTTTGCAGCTTGTGGTATAAAAATAGACAATGGCTAGAATATTCATGTGAAAATAGTACCATATTCTGACATGCCTGTAGAAATGTTGGGTCAAAAATAATGCATACAATAGCCATACTTGTCAACCCTCCCGATTTTCGCGGGAGACTCCCGATTTCATTGCCCTCTCCCGGTTTCCTCCCGGGGTCATATTTCTCCCGCATTTCTCCCGATTTCGGACAAAATCTGATTTAAACACGACTGTTTCCACTCCGACTTTAATACAGCTACACCATTGTTTGGTTTCCATGGTAACACGTCTCTTTAGTAGCGCGCGCAACTCAAAGTCTGAGAGGGTGAGGCAGATATTCACAGAAAACAGAACAAGAATCAACAACTACTCTACTCTCTGCTCACTCCTTTCCTGTAAAATAGAGGTCCAACCCACACATATGCTCCATCAAGGATGGTGCTACAGGCCGCAAGGCAGTGCACTTACAACTACAATAAGCATGTTAATGTTAATCTAACAGCTCCGGCGATCCACTAGCACCGCCCCCCCCCCCCCACCTCCAATTTTGCATTTTGAAATGCTCCCGATTTCTGAGGTCTAAAGGTTGGCAAGTATGACAATAGCACAGATGCCTTCACCACGAATGGCTACAAAAATATCTCATATCCCAAGCTTATTATCAACGAGCTGATGTTGCAGCTGAAATGTTCTCCAGGTCACAAAGTCAACCTCACATAATGATGTGATACCAGTTTTCAAGCACAGTAAATATTCTCTTCCCATCGTATATGATGGGACCAAGGTGATGATGTAGTAGGCTACATGGTTTTAATAATACTTTTGCCTTTCAATGTTTGCCATTTCAAACCATGAGCATGGTTTAAATAATATTTGCCTTGATTTACAATATGTTAACCTTCATTATAGTCCTTGACAGCGGTCTGTACTGCTGTATTAACAACATGTCACATGTTAAGAATTTACAATCAGAATCGAGTATTCAACGAAGCCCTGTAATACAATTTGTTAGTAGCCTTAAGGGCCTACACAGTTGTTATGCTACCACATCGCCCTTCACTGGATGCATAATGAGCTGCACTAAACTACATTTTAGCATTTAAAATACCTAGCTATTCTTTTGCGGTTATTTTGGTGAAAGTAACTAAAAAGTAACTAAAGTAGTGTAACTCATTACATTTCAGAGACAGTAATATTGTAATGTAACTTATTACTTTCAAAAGAGAGTAATGAGTAATATGTAATATATTACATTTTGGAAGTAACTTGCCCAACACTGATTATAATGAAGTGCGAGCTGTGTGCTCGAGTCTTCCTGCCTGTCGGCTCTGCTCATGGATGTATAATAAGGCTCTGCTGCTCCGAGATGATGGTCTAGCTTCAGCAGCTACATTACCTACGGTGCGTTCGTTAATATTAACTGTGCGTCCGGAGTCACTGTGGCACAGACTGGACCGCTGGTGAACAGCTGTTAGAACGGGCCGTTCAGGTGTTCAGAGCAGAGCTCCCTGTCGGAGCGGCAGAGCATGATGTGAACTGAAAAGTTTTTCTGTGGCAATATTATTTAAGGAATCGTTGAGCTAGCTAGCTAGCATATATTGTCACTATCTGCTAACGTTAGCTTTAGCCTTCTATTTCTAATAGTTTTTTTCATAGGCTATAAACAGAGGTGGTATAAGTGTATATATATATATATATATATATATATATATATTGTACTTGAGTAAAAGTAGAAGCACTCAGATCTTGTACTAGAATAAAAGTAGAAGTACTCAGATCTTGTACTTGAGTAAAAGTAGAAGCACTCAGGTCTTGTACTTGAGTAAAAGTAGAAGCACACAGATCTTGTAGAGTAAAAGTAGAAGTACTCGGATCTTGTTCTTGATTAAAAGTAGAAGTAACAGAGTGTAGGAATACTCTGTTACAGTAAAAGTCCTGCATTCAAAATGTTCCTCAAGTAAAAGTAAAAAATTATTCTCTTCAAAATATAGTGAAAGTAGCGACAGTAAAAGTAGTCATTGTGCAGATTGGTCCATTTCAGAATAATATATATGATATGTTTTATAATGATTGATCATGAAAGTGTTCTCAAAGCTGGTAAAGGTGCAGCTAGTTTGAATGACTTTGTATACTTCAGGGTAGCTTGAGGATTTGCTCCAGGTGGAACTAAAGTCTGATTTAACACTTGATTATATTTCACATCATTCATCCACATCTGTAAAGTAACTAAAGGTATTAAATACATGTAGTGGAGTAGAAGTACACCATGTACCTCTGAACTGTAGTGGGGTAGAAGAACAAAGTAGCAAAACATTGAAATACTTAAATAAAGTACAAGTATCTCAAAATTGTGCACATTTATAGTACTTGTTGAGTTTATGAACTTAGTTACTTAACACCATGTGGCTATAAAGATAGAAAGACTAAGCCTAGCACAGAGGCATGAAAATACATTTTCAAAATGCTCAACAGTGCTGCCAAAATTATAAACTGACTGCTACACAATTTAAAATAAATGCTTTTATATATTTCTATTAGATGTGACTCTTTGGCGTTTCTGTTATTATTAACACTGCTGCTTTAGTTGTTCTGCTAATATCCTCTGTTATTCCTCATTTTAAAGCCGATATTCTGTGGGGTGGGGGAGCCGGGGGCTCGGATCCTTGTCACCTTTTTCATACCTGATGAGTTTGCATCCCTGTATGTTAAAAAGCCTCAGTCACCTTAATTCATGTAATAAAAACATCTCAGGTCAGTAACACTCAGTGCTTGAAGTGGGCCGGTACTCACCGGTACGCAGTACCGGCACTTCTGATTTTTTCCCATGTGGTACCGGCACTTCTTACTGAGTACCGGCAAGGTGCCGGTACTCAGTAAAATGCCGGTACTCAGCCGCCGGCAATATACGTATATATTGTAAACTGAAAGCAATTCTAGAACCCTGAAGGCAAGAGAGACTGAAAAGAGTCAAGGGAAGCTTATAAAAGTTAACAGCATTTAATTACACAAAATATGCGGTGGTGTACAAAATGAAATGTGCGAGTGGAGGCGCTCTCCACATCCGACCGGTCAGTTCAGGTCAGGGGGTCGAAGAGATCAATTCTTGGCTTGCTCTTCCTGTTGTCATCTGAGGTCTTCTCCTATTGGCCGGCGTTGTCGGGGAGCGGGTCCAATGCAATTCCTGCCTTTTTCTGTAGCTAAATTGCATCATTCTGGCGTTTGTGGTTATTTAAACATTCCCTGCTACACATTATTCAGCGTCAATAAATGAGTGCTAAGCCCAGTGTGCTCAATAGACAACATCACATGTCATTTCACCTTGGTTCAAGGTTTGAAATCGTTTGATTCCGCCAGATGCTAAATACTAACCGGAAGTGACGAATTTTCAGAATAAAAGTGTTAAGCTAATAGTGAGAACTTCCGTTTTTTCAGAATAAAACTGATTTAAATCAAATAGTGTATTTAATTCAAATTACGCCATATCAACATTGATTTTAATTTCTAACAAAACGCAACGCAGCGCAAATGTGGGTCTGACTCTGCCTCACAGAGGGTGACTGGCTGTCTACATGACGTGGCCTGCCGACATTGCCACTTTCATACAGATCATACTAATGCCCTCGATTGGTCTCTGTGTGTCATTCAAGCTCGGGAGGGTGTGTGTTGGTGTATGTGTGTGGCGCGAGCGAGCGAGAAAGCGCGTGCACCGGTTACGTGTATTGTTGTTAGCATCTGGTGCTAGCTAGCTGCGCTAACGGATATAAGGAGCTGTTTCAACAACAAGGTGGGGGGAGAGTCCTTTGCTGTCAGACTGAGAGGCTGATAACTACAGCTCTTGTGAGGTAAATTACTCTCTGAGTCTTTAGATAGTTAACTTAGTTTAAGTTATCTCAGTGGGTCTCAAACGGTTCGGTCACCATTTAAGTAAACACATATTTCCATTTGAGGGGGTAGTGATCAGTGTTGGGCAAGTTACTTCCAAAATGTAATATATTACATATTACTCATTACTCTCTTTTGAAAGTAATAAGTTACATTACAATATTACTGTCTCTGAAATGTAATGAGTTACACTACTTTAGTTACTTTTTAGTTACTTTCACCAAAATAACCGCAAAAGAATAGCTAGGTATTTTAAATGCTAAAATGTAGTTTAGTGCAGCTCATTATGCATCCAGTGAAGGGCGATGTGGTAGCATAACAACTGTGTAGGCCCTTAAGGCTACTAACAAATTGTATTACAGGGCTTCGTTGAATACTCGATTCTGATTGTAAATTCTTAACATGTGACATGTTGTTAATACAGCAGTACAGACCGCTGTCAAGGACTATAATGAAGGTTAACATATTGTAAATCAAGGCAAATATTATTTAAACCATGCTCATGGTTTGAAATGGCAAACATTGAAAGGCAAAAGTATTATTAAAACCATGTAGCCTACTACATCATCACCTTGGTCCCATCATATACGATGGGAAGAGAATATTTACTGTGCTTGAAAACTGGTATCACATCATTATGTGAGGTTGACTTTGTGACCTGGAGAACATTTCAGCTGCAACATCAGCTCGTTGATAATAAGCTTGGGATATGAGATATTTTTGTAGCCATTCGTGGTGAAGGCATCTGTGCTATTGTCATACTTGCCAACCTTTAGACCTCAGAAATCGGGAGCATTTCAAAATGCAAAATTGGAGGGGGGGGGGGGGGGGGGGCGGTGCTAGTGGATCGCCGGAGCTGTTAGATTAACATTAACATGCTTATTGTAGTTGTAAGTGCACTGCCTTGCGGCCTGTAGCACCATCCTTGATGGAGCATATGTGTGGGTTGGACCTCTATTTTACAGGAAAGGAGTGAGCAGAGAGTAGAGTAGTTGTTGATTCTTGTTCTGTTTTCAGTGAATATCTGCCTCACCCTCTCAGACTTTGAGTTGCGCGCGCTACTAAAGAGACGTGTTACCATGGAAACCAAACAATGGTGTAGCTGTATTAAAGTCGGAGTGGAAACAGTCGTGTTTAAATCAGATTTAGTCAGAAATCGGGAGAAATGCGGGAGAAATATGACCCGGGAGGAAACCGGGAGAGGGCAATGAAATCGGGAGTCTCCCGCGAAAATCGGGAGGGTTGACAAGTATGGCTATTGTATGCATTATTTTTGACCCAACATTTCTACAGGCATGTCAGAATATGGTACTATTTTCACATGAATATTCTAGCCATTGTCTATTTTTATACCACAAGCTGCAAAATGACCGCCTTACCCCACTGTACAGGCCGGTAGTTGTTTAGATATACCTGGCACCTGCGGGCCGCAGAGGGGCGGCGTAGTTTCGGGCGACGAAGACTGCTGCTCCGGGGCTGGCGAGTCAGGCGGGAGTAAGCTAGTGTCCACAACGGAGGGTAACGTGATGTCCGCATCTGACCTGTTGCTACTGTCTGCAGTAGATGCAGTGTTGCTGGCGTTTAGTGATGGTTGCTTTAACCATTTTCGTATAAATGATTATCCACAGATCAGATGTGTGTCACTGCTGTGGAAGCACTTTGGAAATGATGCACGCGCAGCGGAGCAGGTCACGCGCACCTGACACAATTTGTTGTTTGTATTTTTCGCTACGTTCTCTTTTTTGAATGGTTGCATAACGTTCAACTTCCCCGAAGATCTCGACGCGAAGCCTGAAGGGTAAACACCAGGTTTACTAATCGACCCGCACAATTTGTCCGGTGTCGGAATGTCTCGCTATGTTAATACATTTCTTAAAAAACAAAACACCATTTAATTTCGGGTTAAAATGTGTTGTAACTGCGTTACTGAGCATTGTAACGGGTAATATATTACCCACATTTCATTAGTAATGCGTTACATTACTTCGTTACAGCAAAAAGTAATCTATTACTGTAACTCCGTTACTTTTGTAACGCGTTACACCCAACACTGATTATAATATATAAAAAAAGAACACCATGCGTGTCATGATGGCACATAACAGCTCACCGCCGCAGATTACTCCGGGTCCCAGACACCCCCATACCCCAAAAATATTTGTATTGCAGATCTACATGAAATGACATGAAATCCCTTACAAATATGAATATACTGTATTCAACTTCATTAAAACGTTATTGACGTGCCTAAACTCAGTAATTCACTAAATATATTTCTATTTTAATGGAGCCTCGTCGGCAGATAAGGATCCTAAAGCGTAGCGGAGGGATCTTGATCTTGAAAAATAGTCCGTTGTTATCGTTTTTTAAACAGTCTGAATGAAACGGCAGCTCTCAGCTGAGTATTTACACAACTAATGGCCCATCAACCACAGCTCTCTCCCCCCCTCCCCCCCTCCCCCCTGATCTTTCTTCTCCAGCAGCTAAATTAACTGTAGGTTACTCTGAGTGACAAGCTTACAGTAGACACAACACTGTCATTGCAAGTGATCATTGCAAGTGACTAACTCAGTTAGTTGACTTTTATGTTCAACTGCTAAATTCGTTACTGATAAAAAAGGGCTTCTACTGTACCTAATTACCTTAACACTAGAACCGCCAGAGCTTTTTGTATAGGCCTACCTAAAACCGTCAAATCCCGCTATTAGAATGCAATTTTTAACAACATAGGGTGCTACATAACACACTTTCAGGAAAAGTCACGGACTGGGAGACTTTAATATTTTATTGAAAAAAAGTTACATTGCACACACACAACACACATCACACAAATTGACCCGGTTGGTGGTTCTAGTGTTAAATAAACTCACTAATTAATTAAACTAGTTCAATACGCATTATATTTATTCTTATCATTCTTTATGAGCGCAGAAATAGTCTTAAAATCAGATCTGTTTTTTAAATGAAATCTGACGGCAGGCAGTTAGCTCTGATCACCTATGATAAATGCGACGCACCTAATCTGGCCATTCAGCCACAGAGGTCCCTCGACACAAATCAAACTGTGTAGACGGTGTGAAAGCACCTATTGTTTTAAATAATGTTCAGAATGTGACCTGTGAGCCTTCTGAATTACCGTGGGACAGCACACTCTAAACTAAAATGTTCAATCAATAAAGTAACATCTTATCTTATCTTAATAATATCTTCATATTAATAATAATAATAATAATAATAAATCATACAGTATGTGTCCGAAAGGGAGCAGGAGGAAGCAAACACAAAAATATACAACAAATATACTGCATATTAAAGCAAACGATTGTAAAGGTAAAAGTATGAGCATAACAAATAAAGAAGTGTATTGTAAACATTTACATTATTATTATGATTATTTAATATATAAAGAAAATATGTTATTGAATTACAAGATTAAATATACTTTAGTATAGTATCTAAAATATTGATGTGTTCAAATGCTCTTCAAAACACAACTGAAAGTCCATGAAACTTGTCTTTCTGTATTTGTGAATGAAGCGCCATCTCCTGGTTAAAACGTGAAATTGAAAATGTGGCAACGCCCTCTTGGAAAATAGTGGGAGGGCTTAACATTCCTCTATACTGGTTTTAGGCAGGTGGTACGCAGGAAGCTGTAAGCTGGAGTCTGAAAAGAAGTGCTACATCTGTAAACACTAGATTTTCCAAAAAATAGACATAAATATACACTACAGTGACATCTGGCGTCGTTTTTGTAAGACATTTTTACTTCCATATTACAGACCACCCGCGTGTGACGTCACATGAACGTGTTAATAAACATGGATCACAAAACACAATGCTAGTTTTGACACAGAAGAGGTTGAAAATGTATATTTGTATGCATATGACGGACCACAACCTTATAATATGAGCCTGCTAGGCGGCCAATAGACCATGATAATATAGTGACGTTGCTGACAGGACCGTTGATACTGATCCATAACAGAAACTAATGCGCAAGTATCAGTCGTATCTTGCGTTACATAATGCAACGCCACACTACGTACGGTGCTGTTTACCGGAGGGGAGAGAGAGAGCAGCGAAGGGGGGGGGAGAGAGATACGGTTTCCTGATAAACTTTTGTTTGATAGGCTTCAGCTGTGGAGAGTATGTGCTGCAGGGAGGTGGAGGTGCACCTCGCACAACGCACCCAGGTCATAGTCCGTAAGTTTGTTTTTAATGTTTCTAGTGATCTCACAACAATCTTTTGACCCAACAAAGATCTTATTGTTATTATAGAACTTTAAGAGATATGTGGGTTGATCTTCAAATATTCAAACTACTAAGCTACAACTACTAATTAATTGAAATAATTATATGAATCAGCTACTTCAAGCATTGCTTTATATACATATAAAGCAGTGGTATTTCCACTGCTGCTTCAAGTATTTCAAATTATTGCTTCCGCAAACTTTAACTACTCCCTCAATAACTTAAAGTCTTTCTTCAGTTACATCAAGTAGGCCTACTGCTTTAAATGCGTTCAACTTTTCAAGCTGAAGCAAGCACACACATTTTCTTCAGAAAATGTTGCCTTTTCCAATTCTTTTTTTTTGTCTTTGTCTTTCTTTATCTTTAGAGGCCTGTAGCAAGAACCACCCCAACATACAAAATAAGACTGTGGAAGACTGTGTGGCAGACACATGGTGCATTTGCATAGTGGCCGTATGAGCGCATTGAGACAATGAATAGGACGTATAAAAACAAATTTGCATGCCAATATTCACTCACATGCACTTATAATCACACTAAAGTATGTAGGCCCCCAGTATTCATAATATCACATTTGTAAAATATCAGTAAAAAAGCAGACTTTTTTTCTGACTATAAAGGTTGTGTCTCGTATGGAGTTTATAACTGTTAGATATGCTATCTGGCTGTGTGTGGTTTGTGAGGGCTGCGTATAAACAGTTTCCAGTGTTTATAAAAAAATAAAAAACTTCTGTTAAATCAGAAATGATTCTCATTTGAATTTACACTTTTTTCATAATGCAGGTTGAAGGCGGATCATCCGTCCATCTGCCAGAGGAAATTGCAGCAGCACCTGAGGGGAGCACCGAGCTGTTGTCACAGTCCGTCATCTGAATAGATCAAGAGTAACGATGACAATTTTTTGTTTTTCCTTTGAAACGTTTGTGAGGCAGCATTTGTTTTTATGTTTATCATGCACTGAACATTGTAATGATGTTTTCAACTGCGTCATGTTAATATTATGTTAACTGAAATTGCTGAGTTCGCACAATGAATAAATGAATGAAAAAAAGTAATTATGTTGAATACTTTATAAGATTGATGTATTATCATCCTTTTACATGTGTTAATAGTCAAATTCTAATAGTGAAGTAAATTATCAAAAATAATCATAGTGCCCAGCTAGCAGGGAATGTTCTCACAACTTTGGCTAACGCTACCTAAAGGTTCTAATAATGTTTTAAAGAAACGTTTTAATCCGATGCTCAAAGAACCTTTTGAGGATGTTTAATATTTTGAATAATGTTCCTCTGAGGTTTAAGGTTAATTAAGACAGACTGTAACGTTTTGCCTGCAACATTCTGAGGATGTGTTTTGGACGTTGTTGAGGTAACACATTACAGATGTTCTTTTATAAAACATTCCCTCAATGTTACATGATAACCAAAGAAGAACATTTTGAAAGCAACATTTGGATAATGTTTTCAGGAGGTTATTATTTCTTTATGAAATGTTCCTGTGATGCGAAATATTAACAGGGTCATGGTCAGCGTCAGATTTTTTTGTAGTGCGCTTTAAAAAACAAACTTGCTGCATTTGTTTGAAAAGGATGTTTAAAAGAAATCTGATGTCACCACATTTTCGTTTTTAGAAAAAAAAACAAGCACGTAATTCATGATATTGCATGTTTGCGTAAGCATGTCTGAGTTCCCAGCTAGACATTGTTGGTTCTAAAAACATTCTAAGAATGTTACTATTCTGCTGAAAACTTTTTAAGAATAGTAGGGCATAATGTTCTAACAATGTTATCAAAAACATTTTAGGAAGGTTATCACCAAACATTTTAAAAATGTTTTTAGAGAACGTTATCCTACCTTTCAGGAGAAAATTCTGGGAACCAAAATAAAAGCTTCTGCTGAAAACGTTTTAAGAATAGTAGGGCATAATGTTCTAACAATGTTATCAAAAACATTTGAAGAAGGTTATCACCAAACATTTTAAGAATGTTTTTACAGAACGTTATCCTAACTTTCAGAAGAACGTTCTGGGAACCAAACAGAAACTTCTCGCTTAAAACCTACCTAGAACAATGACTGTAACATTCTCAGAATGTTTTTAGAACCAAACATTTCTAGCTGGGTAATCACCACCTTACAAGCATGTTATGGCACATGTGTAAAGAGATGACTGGCACTGCATGGAGTCCACCATAGAGGTGTATGCTGGGGTATAGCCACTTAGGTTCACTCTAATAGAGTCATTTAAATGGTCATCAGTCAGTCTTTTTCTGTATTTAGATCTCATGACATTCATGTCAGAAAAAGCTGCTTCACAAAGGTATGTAGAACAGAACCAAATAAAGCAGACATGTTCAGTGCTGCTTGGTGAATGTTCGTATAGTTTTCTGGGTCTACAAGGCTCCAGAAATGTTGTGAGTTTTGCTAAGACTTATAACCTGTCTCTGCGCCGCATCGACAGGGCCTGATTCAGAGCGGGTCATTCTGCTGTTGGTTCTGGACTGGTGTTGGTGGAGAAAGCAGACTGCTCTGTGTGTGGTGTCGCTGTGCCTCTGTCACGTCTGATCCTTGATCTCTGCGTCACCGACCAATTTGATATTCGTGTGACAGAAACAATTCTAAAATAAAACAAGGTTATTGTCCAGCCGGCCGAAAAATCAATAAGCAACCTTACTACGCTATAATCGATAATCGAGCGGCGAGCTACTGAAAAGCTGCCCGATCGACGTGTTGGAGAGCCCTGCTTTAGATGAAAAATAAGGAGCCACTCCCCATGCTCCTCTGAGAGATATTTGGTTAAAAAGAACACAATGGTGCTCCAGGAGGAGATTGAGGTGATATGTTAGTGGTGATCAGCTTATTTTCAGACAGGTTTTTATATAAATGGATCAGGACAAAATGTGAGAGAATCTTTTTTCCTGAAATTTTCAGAATCTCTATACACAGAGGGGACACATGTTTATGTCAGCATGTCCTCCGACAAAAGACGACCATATAGGTCGATTGTTCAGCAGCATATTACGACCCAGTCACGTTCTAGTGTAGCACCTCTAGTGGTCTTGTAAGAAACAACATGCTCCCGTTGATTGCAAAAGCTCCGGAGATTCTTTTATTCACAAATAACCCTCTCTGGAAAATCCTAAATTGTGCAATAGTTTGGCCATTAAAATGGTATTTGATTAGATTTCTAGCGAGAAGTGTATATTGTACTTATATAATCTACGTCCAGTGAATGTGTAGGATCTATAGTTTGATAGATATTACGAAGATGATTTGAGGTCTCGCCAGGAGAACGTGTATATGCGGCAGCTTCCATGTAAAGTTAGCGTGAACCCTCATGGGGTGTAAACAGTATTTCCGGTATCGAAGTTTTTATAATAAAACCGGAAGTATTCCCCTCACTGTCAAATGATTACACAGTGATATCTGCATTACTCATCCACTAAAAAACATCAGTTTATCCTTGGCAACTGGAAGGTCATCAGTTCAAGTCCCGGCAAGACCAAGTGCTACCGAGGTGTCCCTGAGCAAGGCACCGTTCCCTACACTGCTCCCCGGGCGCCGTTGAAAATGGCATCACACTGTTCCTAACACTAGGATGGGTAAAATGCAGAGAAACAATTTCCCTATGGGGATTAATACAGTATATCAAAATTTAAAAAATAAAATAAAATCAAAAGAAAATTACACAATATTAATTGGTTTCAATTGTGTACAATGCTTTTGTGTTTTTAACCTTCGATTTGGAGATTTTCTAATTTCATATTAGTTAATTCAATATTGCACTCACCGATGGCCAGGTGAAGTCTGTGTCCAAAACACTGCATCCTCATCCACTTGTTAAGTCGCGCTGCTTTAACCACATTAGTCCCGTTGTCTGTTGTTATAGCGACCAGTCCCGTTGGTTTGAGCTTCCAGTTTACGAGGACATCCTGCAGGGCTTCAGCTATGTGTTCCCCGGTGTGGTCCTGGGGAAAGTAGCTGGTCTGGAGACAGGCACTTTTAATTTCCCACCCATCTAGGAAATGTATTGTCACACTCAGGTACGGCTCGCAGGTCCTGCTGGACCAGATATCGGTGGTCAGTGCGAAGTGAGACACTAGAGCGAGCCGGGCGAGGAGACGCTCTCTCACTTCGGTGTACATCTCGGGCAGGGCTTCTCTTGCAAAGTAATTTCGACCAGGTAACTCGTACCTGGGGTCAACAGCTTTTAGCAGCTTTACAAAGCCGGTCTGCTCCACAGTCGACGTGGGGACCATGTCTTTGGCTAAGTGATATGCCACTGCCTTCGTTATTTCACGCCACTTTTCGCTTTTTTTTTCATAAGGCACACCACGTGTGAGTGAGTTGTGTAGCGTGATTTGCTTTGAGGCAGGAGGCTGACAAGTCTTCACGGTCTGGGTTGCAGCACGCAGTTTAATACACTCCTCATACTGCACTTTGTGCTTCTGTTGTAAGTGGTGGAAGAGATTTGTTGTGCTCGACCCTTTCGTTGCAACTTTTTTCCGGCATTGTCTACAAAGTGCATTTTTCTGCTCCACGTCTGCCGCTTGAAAACCAAACCATCTCCAAATGAGAGAGCCGTTTGTTTTCTTCTTAACAACCAGTTCATCCTCGTTTTCTGTATCACCTTCTCTCCTTTCTGTCTCCTCCTCTATCTCCGGATTGTTCGCTGCTGCTGCCATGCTTCTTCATGCAAATGTCGGGAGGTGGGGGTGAGGGCGAGGGGGTAGTGAGGGGGAGGCGGCAGGGCGCCGTTGCTGCTGCTTGGAGATACAGAGAGGCGGGCCGCGGGGCAGAGAGAGTTTGCAGCGGAGTTTGCAGCAACTTGCAGCTTGTTTTAATATCGATATATACGATATGATGTAATCCTATATCGCGCATGAAAATATATCGATATAAATTCAAAACTCGATATATCGCCCAGCCCTATGCTGGCTATTGTGTTTCGCAACATGTTCTATGGCACGTCTCTACTGGGAATTGCAGTTTTAAAAGACGTTTTCGTATTTCCCACAATTAGAAGTTGCCAGTATTAAACTGTGTACACCCCTGGACAGAGGCGCGGGAAGGTATTTTGAGTGGGGGTGCTGAGGTGCTGGACTCCAGTGAACACTATTACGGGCACTATAGAGCACGCACAAAAGCACGAGCACCAGGGGCTAAAACAGTGGAATGTTCTACTGCAACACTCCCCACACGCAAACACACAGTACACCCGCGACTGTTACAATGAAGGCTCGATAATCAGCTCATGGCATATAGGCAGGGGTAAAGTGCTATTTTTTACGAGTGGGGAGCGGACCTCACCTCCTCTAGAGGGGTCCGGGGGGATGCTCCCCCGGGAAGATCTTTTTTAAATATTGAAGTTAAAAGCATCAATCCGGTGCACTTTGAGAGCAACATTAAGAGATCTATGGATACATCTCTCAACACCCAGATGAAACACAACTGTAATCAGATGTTCTTTTTCTTTATGGATATTTTACAAATCACTCCCCTTTCAAACTGTATTCTTGTTTTACTGCCATATAGTTTTTCATAACTGTTTTTCTTTTATTCTCTTATTTTTTGTATAACTATAATGATCATATGAAGGTGTGCTGCGGAAATAATCTTTGGAATCATTTGTGACCAAACCGTATGAGACCTACTGAGATAACTTAGAATAAAGTTAACTATCTAAACACTCAGAGAGTCCTTTAGCTCACCTGAGCCTCTCAGTCTAAGAGGAGAGCCCTCCTCCAGCTTGTTGTAGAACAAACAGCTCCTTATGTCCGTTAGTGCAGCTAACTAACCAGATGCTAACAACACGGTCCCTGCTGCTGGCACCTCTCTCTCTCTCTCTCTCTCTCTCTCTCTCTCTCTCTCTCTCTCTCTTTCTCTCTCCCTCTCTCACACACACTAAATGCGCTATTTCCGCGCACACACAGAAAGGGGAGCTCTGCACCGCATGCCTGTCGCTAGGGGGTGCTGCAGCGCCTTCAGCACCCCACTTCCCGCGCCCATGCCCCTGGAGGTTTAGGGGATACGAAAAACAGTGGTGTTATCAAATTTAAAACATATAATTAATAGATGGGTGAATTAATATACCCACATGACACCTAAGGTCAGAAGCGCTTTATTTAACAGCTGGTCTTATGTCTGTGACCCCTCCTGTTGTTCATTGATAAGCCTGAAACATGCACTTGTCAAGGTTCAGAGGAACATTTTGCAAATATGGCAGTAGCCATCGATCATCTTAAGATGAGATAAGATAATATATATTTTATTGATCCCAAGTTGGGAAATGTTTTTGTTACAGCAGCATACTTTGTTCTACTCCACTACAATTCAGAGGTTAACCTGGTATTTTTACTCCACTACATTTACTTTTGTTACTTTGCAGATTCTGATTAATGATGTGAAATATAAACAACCCTTAAATCAGACTTTAGTTACACCTGAGTCAAATTCAGGGAAGGTGATTGTCAAGTGCCAAAATAAACTTCATATTTATCTGTGGATAACCCCAACGTTTTTTTCTTATTCAAAAGAGGACCTTAACTTAAAGTATTCTTTAATGTTTAAATAAAGCCTTATTAGTTTGTCTGTTTTGCACATCCTCCTGTTAATATCTTTGGACGTCTTGCACTAAACTGTTTTATTGTAGAGATCACTACAGTATCTTCTTGATATTTTCTATTCTATATTTCTATCATGCCTTCTACTTTCCTTCTATTTTGTATGGAGGCTACTCTTAATATTTAAATGTTTTCATCAAATATCACATTCAACAACAAAATTCAATAATGTGCTTTAACCTCTCGGCGGTGCGGGTTAAAAAAACAGTGGTCTAGTTAATAAAACATAAAAATATCAGCTATTGAAATTCTGATTCCATATATGTGTCTCCCATCACCCAACACCCCTGACTATTCTCTCAACTCAGTATTTACATTATTTAATTCAAAGACAATCAGTTATATCTTTAAAAACTACAAGTCCCTTTCTATCAGCTGTGCATCGTTATGGTGGAAATATAACCTATCTACCAATTGGATCAAATATAAAAGTAAATAAAGAACTACGGCAGATATGTAATATTTAATGCAGCCGAACCGTGTATTACAATGCCGTTATGTGATGACCTCCAAAGAGGAAAGCAAGCACACTCGGAATAAAGTATTATTTTATTTTGAAAAAATGTTTTCAGATTTCACATCACATAAACATCATATCCCAACGTGCATTGCGGCTAAAACATCCAGGATTATGGGTAGTTCGTTGTTTTAGCCTATCAAAACCTCTGAAAAAAGAAATGTCTCTCTCAGAATCGAAAGGGAAAAAGCTATGGGAAAAACACAAAAGCATTGTACACAATTTAAACCAATTAATGTTGTGTAATTAACAAGGATAAACTGATGTTTTTTAGTGGATGAGTACTGCAGATATCAATGCTAAATCATTTGATCATTGGTTTTATTATGAAAACCTCGAGACCGGAAATACTGTTTTCACCCCATGAGTGTTGACGCTAACTTTACATGGAAGCTGCCGCATATACACGTTCTCCTGACGAAACCTCAAATCATCTTCGTAGTATCTATCAAACTATAGATCCTACACATCCACTGGACGTGGATTCTAAAAGTACAATATACACTTCTCGCTAGAAATCTAATCAAAAAGCATTTTAATGGCCAAACTATTCTCACTCACTCGGCCCCCTGGTACACCGATCATCTCCGTTGCCTCAAAACGAAAGATCGCCAGCTCGAAAGACATGCTTCAGTAAACGAACTGGTCTCACTATCCACAAAGACATTTATAGACTGCACCAACATCAGTACAAAGATGCCCTCAACATTGTGCGCTCCTTCCACTACTGTAATACAATCTGGCAGCAATAACCCAAAGTCCCTTTTTTCAACTATTAACAAGCTCCTCAACCCCATGGATAATATCTCCAACTCCTTCACCACCTCAAAGTGTGAATCCTTCCTCTCATTCCTCCAAAGCAAAATTGAAATAATACACAGCAACATAGCCAACTCCTCCGTCTCGTCCACCACCCATCCTTTTCCGGAACCTGCCTACCCTCCTCCTCCCAGGCACCCTTTTACAGCCTTCAGACAAATCACCTCACTGGACATAGTTGCCCAAGTCACCGGCATGAATACCTCAACTTCCATCCTGGACACCATGCCCTCCACCCTTGTCAAGGCCTGCCTCCTCCTCCAACTCACTCATCTTATCACCACAGTCATTAACTCCTCTCTGTCCACTGGACTCGTCCCCCCTGCTCTGAAACTCGCTGCTCCCATACTCAAAAAACCTGGTCTCAACCCTGGTTCCCTCAATAACTACCGGCCCATCTCGAACCTCCCATTCCTGTCAAAAATTCTGGAGACAACTGTTGCCTCCCAACTAAAATCCCATCTGGACTGCAATAACCTTCATGAACCTTTTCAATCTGGTTTCCGTACTCGCCACAGTACAGAATCTGCCCTACTCAAGGTGACCAACGACATTCTCCTCTCTGCTGACTCTGGTTCCCTCTCAATTCTCATTTTCCTTGACCTAACAGCCGCATTTGACACGATCAACCATTCCATCCTTATCGACCGCCTCCAGTCTTCCATTGGCATTACCGGAACTGCTCTCCCCTGGTTTAAATCCTATCTCTCTGACAGACATCAATTAATCTTCATTAACAACTCCAAATCCCCCACAGCCCCCGTCAATCTTGGCGTCCCTAGCTTAGCGCTTTATAAATGTAATGTATTATTAATGGGGTGAAGCCTGCAAGCTAGTTCAGGCAGTCAACTCGAGCACTTATGCTGCATTCATACATAACGCCCCCTTGCCACTCTACAACCAACCAAACAGAGTCTCCTTAATATGCCGCTCTATTTAACCTGCCATATCTCTCTCTATGCATTGCTTGCTGCTGCTATTGCTGCAGCTACCTCTACGTCGCTGCTGCTTGCCTGCTGCCACTGCTCTGTTCACTTGCTATTGCTGCGTTCATGTTCCTCCTGCTGTGTTTCATATTGCTGCTGCTTGCCTGCCAGTACTGTCCTTGCAAATGTCTATTGCAATCTCCGACTCTGGAACCAAATCATCATACGTAAGAAGCCGTAAGAAATGCCTCATTCCCAAAATACAGGCTAGCTCAGAGCATGGTTCAGACGCCGCTGGAACGAGCCACAGCTCCCGCACGACACATATTCAGGTGTCCCTTCCGTCCTCATCTGGAGAAGCTTTTAATATCCTTTGGGCCAGAGGAAGTCCCGAGTTCTACACCAGCTCTGGTAACAACCCCTCTCTTGTGTGTCAGCTAAGAGTTGCACTGTCTCTTGGTCGGCGGGTATTTAAACAACAAAAAGGCAGGAGCAAGATGACTCCAGCTTTTCCAAAGTGCCTGCCATCCTGTCCTACCTTCTCGAAGTAAAATCAGCGCTTGAAGCCTTTAATTCCACGATATTCCCGTGAACAAACTATAGGTTACTTACGTAACCCCAGTTCTCAGAGTAACATGAAGTGAGATGTCTCACTATGGGATGCGCCTCATCCACTGAGCAAACAGAAGCATCAATCTCATTACGCCAATCCTGATTGGCAGGTGATCTTGACGTCAGCGTCAGGGAATCCACCCCCTATAAGTAGCTTGCGCTACGACGCATGCGTCATTCAAAATAAGCACCTCTTCTCGCTTCACCATAGCAAGGAGGGCTGTCTGGTGAGACATCTCACTTCATGTTACTCTGAGAACTGGGGTTACGTAAGTAACCTATAGTTCTCATTCGTAACACTCCGTTCGATGTCTCACTATGGGATATTGTAGCTCCCGTATTGCCAGATGAGCTTATCTCGAAAGTCACCAAGACCAACCAGAACTTAACAGTTAGAACTCTAACTCAGCAGGGGGCCCAGCACTGCTCGGGCCACACTGGGAGCAGAGACGTCTAGCCTGTAAAAGCGGACAAAAGTGAGCGGCGAGGACCAGCTCGCCGCTGCGCAAATGCCTTGTATCTAAACACCCTTGAACAAAGCCCAGGATGTAGCCAGACCACGAGTAGAGTGAGCACGCAAATCCGGTGGTGCCTGCAAACCCTGACTCGTATAGGCCAAAGCAATCGCTTCCACAATCCAGTGGGAGAGCCGTTGCTTAGTAACGGGCTTGCCCTTGTGAGGGTTAGCCCAGGATACAAAGAGTTGGTCACTACGACAAAACTCTTTTGACCTATCCATATAGGTGCGTAAAGCACGAAATGGACACAGCAAATTCGGCTGCTGTTCCCCGGAGGGACACAGCGGCGGAGGAAATGCCACAATGTCAATTGGGGTACACGAACCAACCACCTTAGGTATAAAGGCAGGGTTGGGCTTCAGCAACACTCTCGTTTGGCCTGGGGCAAACTGAGTGCATGAAGGATGTACAGACAGCGCATGCATTTTACTGACTCGCTTGGCTGATGCCAGAGCCAGTAACAGCACTGTCTTTAGTGACAGGTGCTTCATGTCAGCTTCTTCCAGAGGTTCAAATGGGGTTCGAGTGAGCCCATCTAAAACCACTGTCAAGTCCCATAAGGGCACCAGTGACCTGGAGACAGGGAGGAGCCTGCGAGCTCCCTTCATAAAACGGCAGACCAGAGGATGCTGGCTGGCCGTCTTACCCTCAAAGCCCACATGGCATGCAGCAATAGCAGCCAAGTACACTTTGATCGTGGAGAAAGCTCTGTGTTTTTCAATCAGGTCCTGTAGCGACCGGGGCGACCCTCGTAAATACCTCCCCAGCCTGTCAGACATGCGTCCGTGGTGAACACCTTCCATGAAAGGACAGTCCCCATCGATACGCCCCGTACTAGAAAAGTCGGGTGTAGCCAGTGGCGCAGTGCCATTACGCATCTCGCCGTAACCATCACTCTCTGCGCACCATGACGCGCCGGGTTTAGTCTTATAGCGGCTACCCAGCGCCGAAACTCCCTCATGTGTAAGCGTCCCAGTAGTACGACCAGGATGGCTGACGCCATGAGCCCCAGTAACCGCAGGCATGATCTGAAGAGAACATGTTTGCGCAGCTGGAAATGAGCGAGACAAGCTCTGAAAGCTTTCACTCTTTCCGCCGACAAGCGGGCTGTAAAGGGCACCGAGTTTAGGCATAAACCCAGGAAGAGTACAGTCTGTGCTGGGCACAGCATGCTTTTCTCTGTGTTTATTATGAAACCCAGGTTGAGCAGGTGCTTTACGAGGACATTTGTCTGCGTAATAGCCTCCTGCTCCGACTGTGCGAGGAGCAGCCAGTCATCTAGGTAGGTTGCCAGGCGAATACCCTGTTGTCTCAACGGGGCTATCGCGGCTTCCGTACAGATGTAGCGATTAATTTCGGATAGTTTGAAACGCGAGGGCCGTGATTGGTACGTGATCTGCCCTCGCTCAAGGGAAAACCTCCAGCTTGACTTGAGACCGCCCCCGTGATAGATAAATGTAATTATAATGAAGCCAGCTGCAATGGATCATTGATCCACCAGGGGGTGCAGTTGGGTTCCACACTGGAGCTCATGTGAAATAAAGTCAGATACAGTACGCTGGATGTACAGTGGAACTTTGTTAAGACCCATATGTCACGGATATCATACTACTGTGCTAAATAATAGACATGTAATCATTTACAAAACATCACCATGTTGTTATTTAACAAAATAATTTTGTTATTAGAAAAAAACGAACGGGAGGAAATGCAGCCCGGCTCTCGATTTTTAATCCTAATTTAATCATCATCTTCACCACGATCATTTATGTTTATGTTCGCCGAATTGACATGAAATCACTGACACATATGAATATACTGTATTCAACTTCATTAAAACGTTATTAACGTGCCTACACTCAGTAATTCACCAAAAATATGTATATTTTAAATGGAGCTTCGTCGGTCGATCAGGATCCCAAAGTGTAGCGGAGGGATCCTCATCTGGATGAAGGGTGTTATTTTCCCCATAAGGAACAAGTCGCTGCAAATTATCCCGCTTATTACATGGCCACATTCTCAACAAAGTAACGACATGACTCCCAATATTAATTGAAATGCTTTTATGGATTTAGAAAATGTTTTTATTGATTTAAAAAATAGTTGTATGTATTGATTTAAATTGACATGCATCCGCTAAGAAAAATAGTCCGTTGTTACCGTTTTTTAAACAGTCTGAATGAAACGGCAGCTCTCAGCTGTGTATTTACACAACTAATGGCCCATCAACCACAGCTCTCTCCCCCCTGATCTTTCTTCTCCAGCAGCTAAATTAACAGTAGGTTACTCTGAGTGACCATAGACTGTATGTGACAGGCTTACAGTTAGTGACGTAAAACACCATAAAAGCTGGTGGGTTGAAATCAATACGGGAGGTAAAAATAACTAGAATAATTGCGATTTATTTATTGTAGCTTTTATGTTTTTAGGTATAAAATGTTATGTAATTCAGGCTTATAGTTCACCCTTCTCTAAAAGCCTTCAACAATGACAATATTCCTTGTAATTTAATAAATCCTTCCAAACACACATTGTAAAAAATAGCCTACTGTAAGTTAAGAAATCATTCCAATATGTCAACCCAGTCTCATGGCATTTCGTGTTCACCAACACGATTTGTAATCTATTGATTCGTGTTCACCAACAAGATTTTCCCCTTTTTTTCCGTGGTCTACAGCACGATTTTAAAAGCAATGTATTTCTATTGGTAGTCTCACGGCATTACGTGTTGTTAAATATGTTCTTTATTCTCGCGTCCAGGAGAGAAGCTTTAAAATGAGACTAAATGGAGTCTCTGAAAAGATTCAAATGGGATACTTTAATTAAAAAAGCCGCGGTAGTGTTACAGACAGAATATTGTTCCGGCAGAAAACAGCTGTGATCTGGTTCTCCTGAGCAAGAAGAAGACCGCGGATCTCTCCTCCGGCGCTGCTATATATATCCTCTGCTGGCTCCTCCCCGCCAGCCGGCTCACCTCGTCTCCAATGTCCGTTATTGCATTTAAACAGAGGATAGGTTCTTTTCACATTCAATATATGCTTAACACGCCGTTTCTCCTCATATTCTCTTTCATCACTTTTCATTTAACACATTCTAAACGCTGTAATCAATACTCTAAACAATACTTCTCGGCTCGTTTGGTTGCCGGTCATTCCGGATGTTGTCACATGCTACTCTCGTCTGTAAACAATAATGTATTCAAATAAACTGTACTTTCATTTAATATTCAACATGGTAGTATCTCGACATCTATCGTTGTAGTGTTAAATCAGTAGGTTTCGGTTTTCACCACACCAAGTCATTTCGCTCCTCAATTCACCTCTTTAGGAAATCGTATATTAGCCACATGCTACATGCTAACCGTAGATGAAGGATTTTCAGAATAAAAGCTTAACTGCTTGTGCACAAGAATTTCTGGTTTTTCAGTATAAAAGAGCGTTTGAACTGACGGTATGTTTAAGCTACATTATACCATCAAAACATTGATTTTAATTTCTAACAGTGTTATAGGAAGACCGGAAGCTGTGTGGTTCATAAAAGCATGTTCTTACTCAATATCAAGCCACAATTATTGCTTTTATTTTAAATCGTATAATTTTGGACTTTTGTTGCCGTCTGTGAGGAAAATAAATGGGGCTGAGAGCCTCAGGATACTGAAATCTGTATATTTGTAAAACTTTTTTTCCTTCTAAGTTGTAATTCTTTTCAAAATAACACACTGTTATTTACTCACCAATAACACACAATTATGCTTGTTTTTATTTAATTGTTTAATTCCATAATCTCTGGCTTTTTTGGCGTCCGTCAGGAACTGAATTTCAAAATAAAGATAACCGGAAACAGACGTAGGCATTTCGAGCGATTACCCAAGATCCTCAGCTATGGTTTAAGCTCGCCGATTGGATGTTTTAGCCGCAATGCATGCTGGGATTTGGTGTTTATATGATATGAAATCCGGAAAACATTTTAAAAGAATAAAATAATACTTAATTCCGTGTGTTCTTGCTTTTCTCTTTGAAAGTCATCACATAACGGCATTGTAATACACGGTTCGGCTGCATTAAATATTACAGATCTGCCGTAGTTCTTTATTTATAGAGCCCTGATGAGAAGACCTTTGGACAAACTGGAAGAAATGCCGCCGAAACTGAAGACTTGACGTGGATCATATATATATCAACAATTAAACAACATCTTCAATTTTTCTTCACACAATTCGTCTCCTCGCAGTATCAACACTAATTCGGCTGACTTTTACATTTGATCCAATTGGTAGATAGGTTATATTTACACCATAACGGTGCACAGCTGATATAAAAGGACTTGTAGTTTTTAAAGATATTACTGATTTTCTTTGAATATAAGAATGTAAATACTGAGTCTGAAATAGTATAGCAATATGCTGTAAAATTATGTGAAAACATGAATAAAACTACACATCTTCAGATGTTGTACATACATAAGTGTCCTACACTAATAATAAAAAGTTATTATGGCTGTGTGCACCTTGTGTGCACCGCCTAGTGGTTAAAGCATGTTATTGAATTATTGTTTTTATGTGTTATATTTGATTAAAAAAATATTAAGAGTACATACTTTCATAGGGGGAAAGTAGAAGGTCTGTGATAGAAATATAGAATATAAAAAATCAAGAAGATACTGTAAGTGATCTCTACAATAAAACAGTTTAGAGCAGGATGTACAAAGATATTAATATGAGGATGTGCAAAACAGAAAAACGAATTAACCTTTATTCAAACATTAAATAATACTTCAGATTAAGGTATTCTTTTAAATAAGAAAAAAGCTTTGGGGGTATCTACAGATAAATATTAAGCCCGACAAAGTACTTAACGTCTAATATATTGCTTTCCTGAAATGTTGACTATGTTGAAGCACTTATTTTAACTGATATCATACATATGAATTATACTCTTATGTATGTAGATAGTATAAGAAATGTGCAGAATATGACAGTTTAATGGTGGTGGTACCATGGTGGTACACACATATTGATAGATGTCTTGTAATGCGCTGTTGAGGAACCTGTGACCCAAGTGTTTCATTCATTGCATACACAGTTGTGTATTATGATATGTCAATAAACCTTTGAAAATCTTGAAATCTTGAAAGGGATGTGCAAAATAGCCATTGTACAGTCTTTAATTAACTATTAGTAGAGAATAACGAGTAATGAATATACTTTATTACTCGTTTCCATTCATGTCAATTGCAGATAAATGTTTAGTCTTCTCAAGCACCAACTATCAAATATCTCGCCTGATTGTTGGCACTTGACAATCACCTTCCCTGCATTTTACTCAGGTGTAACTCAAGTCTGGTTTAAGGGTTGTTTATATTTCACATCATTAATCAGAATCTGCAAAGTAACTCAAATAAATGTAGTGGAGTAAAAATACCAGGTTAACCTCTGAATTGTAGTGGAGTAGAATTACAAAGTAACAATGAGCTGTCATGTGGGTATATATTAATGCTGCGCATTATGGGCACAAGCGATTTTCACCCATTTATTAATTATATGTTTTACATTTGATAACACCAATGTGTTTAATACTGGCAACTTCTAATTGTGGGAAAAACGAAAACGTTCAGTAGAGACGTCCCATAGCATGTGTAGTCCTGGGGGGGCGTTCGATTCCAGTTTTGGATAGTCTGGCGTGGTTTCGTTCCATTTCAAACAGCTGTTTGACACTCGGCGTAACCTTGGCGCACTGCCATTCCAACATCCAATCCCAGAGCTTGAAGATTAATCACGGGGACTGTAGTCCTAAACGATAGCTGGGTATTATGGGTAGTGTAGTGTCTTCGGCCATCCTGAACTCGAAATGCGTACATCTGTTTCCGGTTATTTTTTCATTTTGAAATTCAGTTCCTGACGGACGCCAAAAAACCCAGAGATTATGGAATTAAACAAATAAATAAAAACAAGGATAATTGTGTGTTATTGGTGGGTAAATAACAGTGTGTTATTTTGAAAAGAATAACAAATTAGAAGGACATAAATATTTACATATATACAGATTTCAGTATCCTGAGGCTCTCAGCCCCATTTATTTTCCTCACAGACGGCAACAAAAGTCCGAAATTATACGATTTAAAATAAAAGCAATAATTGTGGCTTGATATTGAGTAAGAACATGCTTTTATGAACCACACAGCTTCCGGTCTTCCTATGACACGTAATGTCGTGAGACTACCAATAGAAATACATTGCTTTTAAAATCGTGCTGTGCAACACGAAAAAAAGGGTAAAATCGTGTTGGTGAACACGAATCAATAGATTAAAAATCGTGTTGGTGAACACGAAATGCCGTGAGACTGGGTTGAATATGTACATCTTCTGATGTAACAACAATAACATTATAAATAGTAACATAGCTGAACATGGTATTGCACATTTAGCTTTGAGTGTTACTGACCTGAGATGTTTTTATTACATGAATTAAGGTGACTGAGGCTTTTTAACATACAGGGATGCAAACTCATCAGGTATGAAAAAGGTGACAAGGATCCGAGTCCCCGGCTCCCCCACCCCACGGAATAACAGAGGATTTTAGCAGTCAGAACAACTAAAGCAGCAGTGTTAATAATAACAGAAACGCCAAAGAGTCACATCTAATAGAAATATATAAAGCATTTATTTTAAATTGTGTAGCAGTCAGTTTATAATTTTGGCAGCACTGTTGAGCATTTTGAAAATGTATTGTCATGCCTCTGTGCAAGGCTTAAGTCTTTTTATCTTTATAGCCACATGGTGTAAAGTAACTAAGTTCATAAACTCAACAAGTACTATACTTGGGCACAATTTTGAGATACTTGTACTTTATTTAAGTATTTCAATGTTTTGCTACTTTGTTCTTCTACTCCACTACAGTTCAGAGTTACATGCTGTACTTTTCCTCCACTCCATGTATGTAATACCTTTGGTTATTCTACAGATGTGGATGAATGATGTGAAATATAATCAAGTGTTAAATCAGACTTTAGTTCCACCTGGAGTAAATCCACAAGCTACCCTGCAGTATACAAAGTCATTCAAACTAGCTGCACCTTTACCAGCTTTGAGAACACTTTCATGATCAATCATTATAAAACATATCATATCTATTATTCTGAAATGGACCAATCTGCACAATGACTACTTTTACTGTCGCTACTTTCACTATATTTTGATGATAATACTTTTCTACTTTTACTTGAGGAACATTTTGAATGCAGGACTTTTACTGTAACAGAGTATTCCTACACTCTGGGGACTATTACTTTTACTCAAGTACAAGATCTGAGCACTTCTACTTTTACTCAAGTACAAGACCTGAGTACTTCTACTTTTACTCTAGTACAAGATCTGTGTGCTTCTACTTTTACTCAAGTACAAGATCTGAGTACTTCTACTTTTACTCAAGTACAAGACCTGAGTACTTCTACTTTTACTCAAGTACAAGATCTGAGTACTTCTACTTTTACTCAAGTACAATATATACTTATACCACCTCTGTTTATAGCCTATGAAAAAAGCTATTAGAAATAGAAGGCTAAAGCTAACGTTAGCAGATAGTGACAATGTATGCTAGCTAGCTAGCTCAACGATTCCTTAAATAATATTGCCACAGAAAAACTTTTCAGTTCACATCACGCTCTGCCGCTCCGACAGGGAGCTCTGCTCTGAACACCTGAACGACCCGTTCTAACAGCTGTTCACCAGCGGTCCAGTCTGTGCCACAGTGACTCCGGACGCACAGTTAATATTAACGAACGCACCCGTAGGTAATGTAGCTGCTGAAGCTAGACCATCATCTCGGAGCAGCAGAGCCTTATTATACATCCATGAGCAGAGCCGACAGGCAGGAAGACTCGAGCACACAGCTCGTACTTCATTATAATATATAAAAAAAGAACACCATGCGTGTCATGATGGCACATAACAGCTCACGGCCGCAGATTACTCTGGTTTCCCAGACCCCCCCATACCCCAAAAATATTTTTATTGCAGATCTACATGAATCACACAAACAACTTTTTTTGGATTCAAAACGGCGAATTTCGCCGAAAAGGTGACAAGTTTGCATCACTGAACATAGACAGAGCACAACTGAAACATAACATCTGAAACGATGTAACAACATAATACACTTTTTGGGGATGCTTGGGATGTGAGGAGTGAGGGACACGGCTTAGAACGGGCGTGTTGCCTGGCAGGACAGGAGAGTGTGTGCACCAGTATGCCTTGGTCTATGAATTCCTGTCCGTGACACTCACTGCTGCCCACAGCTGTTTTATAGAAGGAAAACCTCCTTCACTTCATGAAAGTGTTTTAACCACACACACCTCTACACACACATGACGGGTGTTATTTTCCCCATAAGGAACAATTCGCTGCAAATTATCCCGCTTATTACACGGCCACATTCTCAACAAAGTAACAACATGACTCCCAATATTAATTTAAATGCTTGTATGGATTTAGAAAATGTTTTTATTGATTTAAAAAATAGTTGTATGTCTTGATTTAAAAAATAGTTGTATTGATTTAAATTGACATGCATCCGCTAAGAAAAATAGTCCGTTGTTACCGTTTTTTAAACAGTCTGAATGAAACGGCAGCTCTCAGCTGTGTATTTACACAACTAGTGGCCCATCAACCACAGCTCTCTCCCCCCCTCCCCCCTTGATCTTTCTTCTCCAGCAGCTAAATTAACAGTAGGTTACTCTGAGTGACAAGCTTACAGTTAGACACAAAACTGTCATTGCAAGTGACCCTCAGTTAGTTGACTTTTATGTTCAACTGCTAAATTCGTTACTGATAAAAAAGGGCTTCTACTGTACCTAATTACCTTAACACTAGAACCGCCAGAGGTTTTTGTATAGGCCTACCTAAACCCGTCAAATCCCGCTATTAGAATGCAATTTTTAACAACATAGGGTGCTACATAACAAACTTTCAGGAAAAGTCACGGACTGGGAGACTTTAATATTTTATTCTTACTTACGTTGCTATGGTTATGGCAGTGATGCCGGCGCGGTATTTGAAATGTTCATATTGATATTTTTTTAACTCTGGCTTTGTAATAAAAAATATGGCAAAACGAAAACAGCCAAGCGTCACAACTTTTGGATTCACAAGCAAAGAAGCGAAGGAGTCTAAAAATGACAACGTGAACGGAAAACAACTTTTAGTTGGCCGGCTGTAAGCGGCGTTAGGGTCGAGCTTGACAGCTCCACACCGAGGGAGAGGCCTGCCGATGCGGAGCCTGAAGAGGCTTCAACAACGGCCACATCCGCCGGCATAGTGACACCGTTTGTATTAGTAGAAGAGTGTTTTTATAGCAATTGATCGCATCCGCGCTGCTGCGCCAGTCAACAGAGCGTGCGTGTGACATATTTAGTAGCAGGATGTGCTCGGAAAAATAGGGCTCGCCGAAAGCAAATGGGTAATTCGAAAACTGACAGAGCTCCCTCTATACAAATCAAACTGTAGAAGGTGTGAAAGCACCTTTTGTTTTAAATAATGGTCGGAATGTGACCTGTGAGCCTTCTGAATTACCGTGGGACAGCACATTCTAAACTAAAATGTTCAATCAATAAAGTAACATATTATCTTATCTTAATTATATCTTAATATTAATAATAATATAAATCATACAGTATGTGTCCGAAAGGGAGCAGGAGGAAGCAAACACAAAAATATACAAAAAATATACTGCCTATTAAAGCAAACGATTGTAAAGGTAAAAGTATGAGCATAACAAATAAAGAAGTGTAATGTAAACATTTAATTATAATTATGATTATTTAATATATAAAGACTATATATTATTGAATTACAAGATTAGATATACTTTAGTTGATCGAAAATATTGATGTGTTCAAATGCTCTTCAAAACACAACTGAAAGTCCATGAAACTTGTCTTTCTGTATTTGTGAATGAAGCGCCATCTCCTGGTTAAAACCTGAAATTGAAAATCTGGCAACGCTCTCTTGGAAAATAGTGGGAGGGCTTAACATTCCTCTATACTGGTCTTTGGCAGGTCGTAGGCAGGAAGCTGTAAGCTGGAGTCCGAAATTCAGTGCTACATCTGTACATCGTACAAACACTCTTGGACTGAGAGACAGCCCGAAGGGAAGTACTCTGTATTCGTAACAGACCCCCTGAAATGCGAACCTCAGATATTACCTATGTGGATAATATACTGGGATATGGAAATACGCATCTTTCAGGTCGACTGATGTAAACCAGTCGTTTTGTTGCACGAGACGCTGCAGAGATGTGTGAGTGAGCATTCTGAATTTGTATCTTTTTAGATACGAGTTCAGAGCCCTAAAATCTAGTATTGGCCGAATTCCGTTCCCTCCCCGTTTGGGAATTAGGAAATACCCTCGAGAAGCGAGGGGGGGTGACAGCGAATTGGAGTCTGTAGCCCCGTGTAACTGTCTTGAACACCCAAGCAGACGCTGTGAGCATCTTCCACTGTTCGCTCCTTAGAGCCAGCGGAGATGTCACGTCTTTTGCCCTGTGAGTCTCTATTTGTTGTGTTATGGGGCCCTCTAGTGTCTGAACACGGTGGTACCCCGATTTGACAGTCCCCACCGACACTGCGCATGCGCGTGATGGAGGTGCCTTCACAACCCCAGCCGGCACTGCGCCTGCACGTGACGGTGGTGGCCTCACAGCCCCAGTCGTCACTGCGCATGCGCGTAGCGGTGGTGCCTTCACAGACCCGTTTATTGTCCGCCTTTTGAGAGAGGCCGTAGCCGCTCTCAAAAGGGGAACAAATGGCGGGCTGTTTATTGGTTTTATTGTTTTTTCTTTCATTTTTTTGAGCTGCGCCTGAGGCTTGGATGCGTCAGCGGAAAATGCTTTATCCGAGAAAACAGAACAATATTGTGACGTGTTTTGGTGCACTTGAGGATGGAGTTGAGGCATCTCTCGAGGCATCAGGAACACATCTGGAGCTGGGGAACCTTCCAGCTCCGTCACCGAGGGAAGAAGAAGAGGCTGTCAGGCCACCCGCTTCTTCTTCCTCGAGTGCTGGCCGAAATTCTGGGTTGGCTGCGCCTGGGCTGCAGCCGGAACCGGAGATTTTCGGGGCCAACTCGCCCTCGTCTCCTGCCTGGGCTGGGGACTCGGGGCGGGCTGTGACCTCTGCTGTTTGGGTACTTTAAACCGAGCAGCTGAGGTAGCTTGGGCGAAGGACTGCCGCTGTGGAGGCAGCAGCTGGACCCTTAGAAGAAGACAGAGGTGGAGGGCCTCATCTTCCTTCTTCTTGGACTCGCATCTCTTCTGCATAGAAGCGAGCGCAGATCCAAAAATCCCCTCAGGAACGATGGGCATGTCCAGCACATCCTCTCTTTCCCGGTCTGGGAGGTTGGTGAGGTTGAGCCATCTAGCTCTTTCCTGCACCACCATAATTCCCATTGCCTTGCCCGTGGCCTGGATGGCGCAGCGTTGAACGCGGAGACAGATGTCCATGATCGCGGCTATCTCGTCCAGTACTGCCGGTCAAGGATTACTTGACATTTCCTCGCAGAGCTCCGCTTGGTAAGCGGTTAGCAGCGAGGAAATGTTCAAAGCCCTGGCGGACAATGCTGCGACTCTGTAGGACCGTTCAGTCATGGTTGACTGGAACCGGTCCGCCTTTTCCGGCAGCATTGGGTTCCTGCTCGGTGTAGTCGCAATCCTCGGGAGGAGGTGAGCTGCCACCAGCGGTTCCATCGGCGGTATGCGGAGCAGGCCGAGCCTCTCGATACCGTCGCAGTCTAGGGAGGAGACACCCTGGATTGGGGCCTTGTTGCTGATTGGCCGGTCTCTCCACGAGACCGACACCTCATCCAACATCTCCGGGAAGACCGGCAGGAGTTACCTCTTTGTCCTCGTTGCTTGGGGCACATTTTTCCCCTCATAACGGGACCTGGAGGTCTCCTTGGCCAGTTCGGGCCATGGGATGTCTAGTCTGGCTGCGGCACGCTGACACACGGCCTGCAGGTCCATACTCAGACAGGGCGAAGCTGGTGTGCTATCGCCCGGGAGAGCAGCCATCGCTCCCGGCTTTGCCGCCTGAGCCGATGACATGAAGACTTCGTCTTCCTGCTCATCAGAGTCGGACAGGAGGAATCCAGAGGCATCCTCTTTGTCCTCCGTATAGTCCAACTCCAGGACACCTTCTGCGGGCGAGACCATGGTGAGGTCCAGCCGGGAGCCCCAGCTGGTATAGCGTGGGGCCCCGCTCGCACGTCCCTCGCTGCCACCGAGTGCCAGCCTGACACGGCGCGGGACTCCGGTTCTGCAGCTGCCACTACTGATGAGCCCCAGACCGACACAGTGCAGGGCTCCATCTCTGTGGCGGACGCCCTCTTGTCCTGATTTCCGTCCGGTAAATCAGAGGACATGAGGGAGTCCTGACCCGACAAGCCAGCTTGGCGAGCTAGCCGTCGGCGGAGGCTCTTCACGGTGAAACGGGCACAATGCCCGCATGAGCCGGGGTTGTTGATAGCCTCCTGGGCATGTTGCAGTACAAGGCAAAAGGAGCAGACCTGGTGTGCGTCTGTGTCCGAAATCTTCAACCCGCAGCCGCAGAGCCGAGCCTCCGATTCCCTGGCTCCTCTGGTGTGAGGGAGAGACGTGTCCATCTTGTTCGCCATTATGGCGACGTGGGAAGGACGCGCTTGTAGCAGGTGCAGGTCCTCTCCAACCTGTCGTTAATCCGGAGAAAAGACGACGGTGTAGGATTTATTCCTGAAGAATATTAACTAGTGTGTTAATATTCTTTCTTAGTCCTATTCTTCTCTGGTGTGAGAAGAAAGAAAAAAACGTCCTCGCTATCGTGGTGTCAGTAGCGAGGAAGGTAAGCTAGCAACAGGTGTGCTGCTAGCTTGAATCAAAACCTTACCTTTTCAATTTCCGGAAAAAAAAGAAAAAAGGTGAGGTCGAGTGTGGTACTAACTGGTATGTTAGCACCGACAGTCTTCTTGCAGAAGTATATATAAAAGTAGCCAGCGAGCGCCCGTCGACCGAAGTTAGCTTGGTTAGCTTGGTTCCGTCTATGGACTGTGTGAGCTAGCCCGGCTACCAATATAGAGATGTGCTCTGAAGCGAGAAGAGGTGAGCTACTTATAGGGGGTGGATTCCCTGACGCTGACGTCAAGATCACCTGCCAATCAGGATTGGCGTAATGAGATTGATGCTTCTGTTTGCTCCGCGGATGAGGCGCATCCCATAGTGAGACATCGAACGGAGTGTTACGAATGAGAACTCGATTTGCTCTGCCTGTAATGTAAACAAATGTTTCTACTTCCGCGTTCAACCACGTTGTGCCGCTGACGTCACATCCCCGAGGATTCTGGGAATTGGAGTCCCAGATCCAGTCACGAGTTCCAGCTTCCTGCCCCCTGCAGCAGCAATTCCTTAGGAATCGCATCTTGGCAGGTATATATATATATAATTCTATTCTGCATAAGCAATGTTTTATTATGGAAATATTTGGCCTGCAGTAAGTCATATTTGAGGTAATTATACAGAAGTTGGAAGTGTACAAGTATACTACTATAAATGGAAATAAATTAATAATTTCCGTTACGTGAATATGAAGGGAAGCGCGATACATTTTTCACCATCATTTTAGACTTCAATCAGCTGTGACTTCAGGTGTTCATGCTGCCGACATACACGTTTCAGATCCTCGTAGCAGATATCAAGCAAGAGCGAGAGGAGAAGACCTCCATCCGCAGAAACACGGATACGTCCGGCCGTCTCGGCATAAGCGAACAAGCCGATCCGGCATCAGAACGGAGTCGAGGCCCCTCGATCAGCCGATCCGTGAACACGGAAGTCGCATTACGTACAAGCCGACTGCGTGCAGGCCCTCTACGCCGCATTCAATCCCTCCAGGGAATTCAACAAGCAGATAAATGACGTTTATCCGTGTTCACAGCACGTTTAGGCATGATCGTCCCCGTGTCTCATCAGATTTGTATCTCGGCACCCCCTTGGGTTGGGGCAGTCCGGATAAAATAATGATATATTTAAAAAATGAATAATATAAAAGAAAGAAAGAATGCACAGGTTCTCCTTCATACTTTCATGCATATAACTGGTGGTGGTGCAAATCGTGCTTGCTTTAATGATCATACGATCCGCTCTATCTGGCACCTCAATAGTATACCTCAGCTAATGTCTCAGTGCACACTTTTCCGTCAAGCATTAGGAATGGATGCAATATAAACAACTCATGCTCAATGTAGTCTTGCAGCGTATGTCTCTCACAGCAATGAGTTACTCACTCGGCTCACGTTTGAATCATCTGCACAATACCTTCATTGCATTACATTATTCATTAATAAGCACTTCTCCAGAACGATTTCATCTAATTGCATCCCTGTCCTGTCATTCTCTGTTTTATAATGATTGCTTATTCTGCCCTTATGCGTGTAACCACACGTATGCCCTATCCGACCTGATATCCGCACCGTACTGGCTAATCAAAAACGGTTAAACTCCTACGGGAAGCTATGCATATAACTGGTGGTGTTGGTGTATCACATCCTTCTAAGATAATGTTTTACCACATGCTATGCCTCTCTCACTTATTCCAGCAGACTGCCTGAGCGATAAGAAGTATTGCAATAGCCAGCTGACTGCCTGAGCATCAGAAGTCTTGCAATAGCCAGCAGACTGCCTGAGCCATCAGAAGTATTGCAATAGCCAGCAGACTGCCTGAGCATCAGAAGTCTCGCAATAGCCAGCAGACTGCCTGAGAGATCAAAAGTCTCGCAATAGCCAGCAGACTGCCTGAGCATCAGAAGTCTTGCAATAGCCAGCAGACTGCCTGAGAATCAGAAGTCTTGCAATAGCCAGCAGACTGCCTGAGCATCAGAAGTCTCGCAATAGCCAGCATCAGACTGCCTGAGAGATCAGAAGTCTCGCAATAGCCAGCAGACTGCCTGAGCATCAGAAGTCTTGCAATAGCCAGCAGACTGCCTGAGCATCAGAAGTCTTGCAATAGCCAGCAGACTGCCTGAGCCATCAGAAGTCTTGCTCCATGCAATAGTCAGTATCACAGGGAGTGCAGCTCACCCCATCCTATTTTCCTTCTCTCTCCATGAATGTTATGTTCATTCTTTTATAAATGACCTTGCGATGTCTTCAGATCCTCTCTAGTTACTTACAGAAACTGCGCCTTCCGCTGGTTCGGGGGATTTCACAATGAGCGGTTGCCATGCCCTTCGTTCAACCAAATGACTCTGGATCTACACGTCAAGCCCCTCAAGGATTTCCCATATTCTGCCTCCAACCAAGAGCATGATTCAAAGCATACAATTCAGCTTGGTACTTTATCTTCTTCTGTCCCAACCTCCTCTGTGTACTTATGCAATTATAATAGTTGTTCGTGCATTAATTGTATTTTCATTCAAATCCTGCAATCTTCAAGTGCTAAGTATTAAGCCACGCTAGAGTTCATTCATTCGCTCCTCAAGGGCCTTGAGAAGGCACGTCCTCCACGCAATGATAAAGACTGCCTCTTAACTTTGCACCCATGCAAATGTTAATGTATAAGTTCAGGCAAAGGGGTTTCAATATACATTGATAAACGTCAGATGCAGTTGTTACAGCTTTCTATTGGTTTCTCAGGTGGTGAATATACACAGACCTCTCACCTTTTAATCCTCAGCATAATCTCTCACTTACTGAGTTAACTTTGGAGATCAAATATACACACTGTTTTGAAACATTCAATGTCTGACAGTTCTGTTTGGGGAGTCAAGGAACCCCGAATAATCATTGCTAAAACTAACACTGTTTTCTTTGTCCTTTATCTTCCATGCTGAACTTCTCGCATCTTTGCCCTCCGACACATGGGTCGGCACCCATGTTTATTCGATGGCTACAAACCCAACGACGAGGGTTCTCCTCCAAGCTGCGTGATCTCTGCCTAAGCTGCAATCTGCCCCCAGATTGCTATTCCCACTGTTTAAGAATCTGCACAGCCACAACCGCAGCTCTATATCCGCCTACCTCAATCCTGAGTATCCTGGGCCGTCGGTCATCTTCTGCCCACCAGCGCTATATCATGCCTCACAGGAATGAGATCCTTTCAGCACAAACAACCATGAACTCTTGCATTACTCGATGATGAGTAAACGTTCAAAGATGTATATCTGTAGGATTCTGTTATTGCATACCAGGTGGTTGCTGGGTTAGATTATATTTATTTCATTATAGTATATTCCCCTCATAGCTGCATGCTTGGGGGGGAAAGCTCATTGTCACTGCCTCAAAGACCTAGATACAGCAGTCTTGATAGGTAGTATATTCCCCTCAAAGCCGCGGTGCTAAAGGGGGATGGCTTTTCGGGCTGTTCCCGGGCCTTCACATAGCAGTCACTAGGTAGTATATTCTCCTTAAAGCCGCGGTGCTTAAGGGGGATGGCTTTTTGGGTTGTTCCCGGGCCTTCACATAGCAGATTCATTAGGTAGCATATAGGTAGTATATTCCCCTCAAAGCCGCTGTGCTGGGGGGGATGGCTTTCGGGGCGTTCCCGGACCTTCACATAGCAGTCACTAGGTAGTATATTCCCCTTAAAGCCGTGGTGCTTAAGAGGGATGGCTTTTCGGGCAGTTCCCGGGCCTTCACATAGCAGTTTCACTAGGTAGTGTATATAGGTAGTATATTCCTCTCAAAGCCGCTGTGCTCGGGGAAGAATCGGCTCTGGGCTATTCCTCAGGCCTACACATAGCAGTCTCACTAAGTAGTAAATTCCCCTTAAAGCCGCTGTGCTTAGGGCGAATGGCCACATGGCAGCTCGCCAGGCCCTCTACTTATCAGATTTACATCACCAGCTTCAGGCTCGGGCTACGTAGTTTTGTGGGATAGTATCTAATCTCCACGCAGTTCTGGGGGTTAGTTATTTGATCATCACTCATTGTGCTATGTATATCTATGGAGTGATGATGCCCGAGCCTAGTCGCCACTTAACTATATGCTGCTTCTAATAAACATTTTAAAGAAACACGTGAGTTGTCTGACTGAAATGGGGCGAAGCCTGCAAGCTATTTCAGGCAGTCAACTCGAGCACTTATGCTGCATTCATATATAACGCCCCCTTGCCAACCAAACAGAGTCTCCTTAATATGCCCGCTCTATTTAACCTGCCAGATCTCTCTCTATGCATTGCTTGCTGCTGCTATTGCTGCAGCTACCTCTACGTCGCTGCTGCTTGCTGCCCCACCACCGCCCCAGCTTCCACCTGTAGGCTCGGGGGTTAGTTATTTGATCATCACTCATCGTGCTATGTATATCTATGGAGTGATGATGCCCAAGCCTAGTCGACAGACTTAACTATATGCTGCTTCTAATAAACATGTTAAAGAAACACGTGAGTTGTCTGACTGAATTATTATTATTCTGCATTTTATGAATTTCCAGAGAGGGCTATTTGTGAATAAACGACCCTCTGTAACGTTTGCAATCAACAGGAGCACGAGAAGTCGAAAACTTTAAAACGTGATTATAGGACGTATTAAGCGCTTGAACAATCAACCTGTTTGGTCGTATGAGTTGGAGGACTTGTTGGTTTATGTATAAAAGACATGAAAAGGTGGATTTTGCATAATAGGTGACCTTTAAATAAAAAAATATAACAACATATTTAATAA